>NC_134353.1:1050524-1350524 GCF_048569485.1 Anomaloglossus baeobatrachus | reverse complement strand
ATGCACACACATCATACATGCACACACATCATACATAGATACACATCATACATGCACACACACATCATACATGCACACACACATCATACATGCACACACATCATACATGCACACACATCATACATAGATACACATCATACATGCACACACATCATACATGCACACACACATCATACATGCACACACATCATACATGCACACACACATCATACATAGATACACATCATACATACACACACACATCATACATGCACACACATCATACATGCACACACATCATACATGCACACACATCATACATAGATACACATCATACATGCACACACACATCATACATGCACACACATCATACATGCACACACATCATACATGCACACACATCATACATGCACACACATCATACATAGATACACATCATACATGCACACACATCATACATGCACACACATCATACCTAGATACACATCATACATGCACACACATCATACATGCACACACATCATACATGCGCACACACATCATACATGCACACACATCATACATGCACACAACATACATGCACACACATCATACATGCACACACATCATACATGCACACACATGATACATAGTGTGAGACTGTGACCGGGGTTATCTATGACGGCCGGTATGTCTCGCCCCGGTTGTGCTCACTCCATGATAGAAAGTAAATCCACTCTAGGGTTAATGCTGTTTCCCTACAGGCTGAAGGAAGGGTTAAATGGAAAAAGGAACAAGGGCAGGTGTGCCGGGTGTGAGGAAGTGAACAGAACTCCCTGAGCTCTCTGCTGGAGAGGCACATGTATATTGCTGTGGATTTTTGTTTGGACATTAAACTGTGTGCTGTGAACCTTAATGCCTGGATCCCGTGTCTTCTGCTGCGCAGCCGACCACGCTACCTCACATATGGTGGAGAATCGGCGGGCATCCCGGCCGGTGAGGTGTAGCTTCCATTTCTGGTGACCCGGTAGCACATGTCCTGGATTCAAGCGGCTATACTACAGCCCAAACCCGGCGACGCCATGGAGGACATTCTAAAGCAGCTGGTTCAGGCCAATGCACGTCAGCAGCAAGCCTTGCAATTGCAGGAACAAAGACACCAAGAACAGATGGTTCTCCTGGCCAAGTTGATCCGTGCCGGACCGGCAGCAACAACCCCGGGACCGGGTGACGACGGCAGCGTCCGGAAAGCGGTGAGACAAGCGTTGCAAAAGATGACCCCGGGGGATGATGTGGAAGCGTTCCTGGCGGTGTTTGAGCGGGGCCGAGCGGGAAAAGCTGCCGACCCCCCAGTGGGCTGAGGTATTGTCGCCCTATCTGACGGGGGAACCCCAAAAAGCGTACCTGGACCTCTGTACCGAGGACGCCATTGACTATGTGACCCTAAAAGCCGAAATACTGGCACGGTTGGGGGTGAATACCTATGTACGGGCTCAGCGGGTAAATCAGTGATTCTATGAGGAAGCCAAACCCGTACGCTCCCAGGCCTATGACTTGTTGCATCTTGTAAAAAAATGGTTGCAGCCTGACACTCTGAGCCCGGCGCAGATGGTGGAAAGGGTAGTGGTGGATCGTTTTGTGCGCACTTTACCCGTCACCGTTCAACGGTGGGTAGGACAGGGTGACCCGAGTACCCTGGACCAATTAGTGTCCCTGGTAGAGCGGCATGTGGCTACGCAGGACTTGATACGGGACACTGAGACTTTGCGTACCGCCCGTCGGTCCGGCCCCTCCAAGCCTAGGGCCAAGGACCCACCGCCGACAACGGTGCAGGAGTCCCCTACCGTCCCGCCTGAGGCCGCGGCCGCCAATCCTGAGGTCCGGAAGGTTCTGTACCCTAAACGACAACCCGTCAAGGGGGTTTCCGTCCCCATTAGATGTTGGCGGTGCCAGCGGGTGGGACATATGGAAGCCCAGTGTCCACTCACCACGGAGCCCATGGATTCTGGGGTTACCCGGCGGGGTTCAATGTATGCTCAGGTGGTGTGTACCGCTGACCTGGTCTCCCCAGAGACGGAGCCCCACTTGTGCCAAATACAGGTGAATGGATGTCCGGTTACAGGATTGTTGGATTCCGGAAGCTTAGTGACCCTTGTGCGATCCACCTTGAGGACTAAAGTAAAGGCCACAGGACGTACCGTGGGGGTGGTTTGCATACATGGGGACCGCCGAGACTATCCCACGGGGATTGTCACCATCACAGCACCTTGCGGTCAGGTGCAACATGAGGTAGGACTTCTTAACACTCTTCCTTATGACGTGATCCTAGGAAGGGATCTGCCCTATTTTTGGACTTTATGGAAGGGACCCCCTAAGTCTCCTCAGATATTGGTCAGTCCGGGACCTGAGCCCTACAATCCTGAATCCGGGACACCTGCCGTAGGGGTCCCCATGATAGGGACAGAATGTGAACCCGATAGGTCGCCCCTAGAGGTATTGGCAGGAGAGGCTGAGACGGTCGAACCCATCCCGGAGTTGGAGGCGTCCCCGGATACGTTTGGGACTGCCCAACTCCAGGACCCTACATTAATACATGCCCGGAGTCGGGTGACAGTAATTGACGGGGTGGCACAGCTGCCCGGTGCCCAGGTAAGGTACCCCCATTTCGCTCTTAAGCAGGATTTACTCTACCGGGTAGATGAAATACGGGGCGTGGGGGTAGAGCAGTTGGTGGTGCCCCAGCCGCATCGTCGGCGGGTCCTTGACTTGGCTCATAAACACCTGATGAGTGGCCACCTAGGGGTCAAGAAAACGCAGGAGCGAATATTGCAAAGGTTCTATTGGCCCGGAGTCTTTGGGGAGGTAAAACGGTTCTGCGAAACCTGCCCGGAGTGTCAGCTTACCGCACCCCTGACCCATTTTCGCAGTCCGTTGGTACCGTTACCCATTATAGAAGTTATACGGGCGACATCCCCGGGGATTGTTGGACCTGGCAAAGGAAACATGGGAGCAAGAGCCCACCCCCCATAAAAGTGTGATTGAACACCTTTTGGGTATGCAGAACCGCATAAGCGCGGTCATGCCAATTGTGAAGGAGCATTTACAGGAGGCTCAGGCCGCGCAAAGCGGCCGCTACAATAGACAAGCCACCGTGCGGACCTTTAAACCCGGGGATCGGGTGTTGGTATTAATCCCCACGGCGGAGAGTAAATTCCTGGCTCAGTGGCAAGGCCCCTACGAGATAAAGGAAAGAGTCGGGGTGGTTAACTATAAAGTATTGCAGCCCGGTAGGCGGAAACCTGAACAAATATACCATGTCAACCTATTAAAACCTTGGCAGGAACGGGAAAGCCTGATGGCTGTTTTTTCCCCATCTCCCTCCTCTTCGGGTCGTTCACCTCCGGCTCCAGCAACCTCCGGAGAGGACGAACCGGGAGTAAGGATTGGAGAAGCCCTCACCAAGCAACAGAGGCGAGAGGCCAGACGGCTGGTTCAGCAGAACCCCAATGTCTTCTCCGAGCTGCCCGGTAGGTCAGTCTGATACGACATGATCTTGTCACCGAGCCCCACCTGAAGGTACGCCTGAAGTCATACCGGGTACCGGAGGCTCGACGACAAGCCATATCGGAGGAAGTAAAGACAATGTTACGCCTGGGGGTCATCGAAAAATCCCGGAGTGAATGGGCTAGTCCGATTGTCCTAATACCAAAACCCGATGGCTCCTTAAGGTTCTGCAATGACTTTAGGAGATTGAACGAAATATCCAAGTTCGATCTCTACCCCATGCCCAGGGTGGATGAGCTGATTGATAGGCTGGGACAGGCGCGGTATTTTACCACGCTCGACCTGACCAAGGGGCACTGGCAGGTGCCACTGACGGAGTCCGCCAAAGAGAAAACCGCTTTTGTTACGCCGGAGGGTCTCTTCCACTATGTTGTCTTGCCTTTTGGGTTACATGGCGGTCCGGCCACGTTCCAGAGGTTGATGGACTTAGTGCTGGAACCCCACCAGGCCTATGCATCAGCGTACCTTGATGACATCATTATTTACAGCTCCGATTGGCAGACCCACTTGGAACAGGTACAAGCGGTGGTGGACGCGCTTCGAACAGCCGGATTGACAGCCAATCCCAAGAAATGTGCGTTGGGACTCACGGAAGCCCGCTACTTGGGCTACGTGATAGGCCAAGGAGTGATTAAGCCCCAAATTAACAAGGTTGAGGCGATCCAGACGTGGCCTAGACCCCTGACCACGAAGCAGGTTAGGGCCTTCCTGGGTATCGTGGGGTACTACAGGAGGTTTGTAAAGGATTTTGCGGGACTATCAGCCCCCTTGACGGACCTTCTCAAAGGCAAGAAGTCCGTCATGGTGCGCTGGACTCCGCAGGCCGAGGACTCCTTCCGGGCCCTGAAGGGGGTCCTGTGCGGACAGCCCGTTCTCGTACACCCTGATTTCCGGAAGGAGTTCATAGTACAGACTGACGCCTCAGAGGTCGGCCTGGGGGCAGTGTTGTCTCAGGTGGTTCAGGGGGAGGAACACCCCGTCACCTTCTTAAGTAGGAAGCTCACCCCTCCCGAGCGGAATTATAGCGTAGTGGAGAAGGAGTGCCTAGCGATCAAGTGGGCCTTGGAGTCCCTACGCTATTACCTGCTGGGACGGCAGTTTCGCTTGGTGACGGATCACTCTCCACTGGTCTGGATGAGGTCCGCCAAGGAACGGAATGCCCGGGTTACCCGGTGGTTCCTTTCTCTGCAGGACTTCCGGTTTTCGGTTGAACATAGGGCCGGTGGGTTGCAGGGCAACGCCGATGCCTTGTCCCGCGGCCTGTGTTTGATGGCGGGAGTTCAACCCCGCACGCTTGAACTGAGGGGGGGGGGGGGTATGTGAGACTGTGACCGGGGTTATCTATGACGGCCGGTATGTCTCGCCCCGGTTGTGCTCACTCCATGATAGAAAGTAAATCCACTCTAGGGTTAATGCTGTTTCCCTACAGGCTGAAAGAAGGGTTAAATGGAAACAGGAACAAGGGCAGGTGTGCCGGGTGTGAGGGAGTGAACAGAACTCCCTGAGTTCTCTGCTGGAGAGGCACATGTATATTGGTGTGGATTTTTGTTTGGACATTAAACCGTGTGCTGTGAAACTTAATGCCTGGATCCCGTGTCTTCTGCTGCGCAGCCGACCACGCTACCTCACAATAGATACACATCATACATGCACACACATCATACATGCACACACATCATACATGCACACAGACATTATTTTTATATTTTTATATATACTGTATATATATTTCTAATATTGGGAAGCCGGCAACAGCCTCATTCACCTCCCCGCTTGTCTAACAGACATGAGCACACTATCACTGCTGGATATACATCACAAGAGAGGCTGGGGACATACATATTACTGGGGGGCATACATATTACTGAGGAAAGGAGTATACAGCAATGGGGGCATACAGCTCCAGAGGGGGGTATATAGCTCTAGAGGAGGGCAGTGACTCTGAGGTGGGGGGACAAACAGCTCTGAGGTTGGGGGTGACATGCAGCTTTTTGGGTATACAGCTCTGGGGTGGGGGGGACATACAGCTCTGGGGGTATACACCTCTGGATTGGGGGGGACATACAGCTCTGGGGGGTATATAGCACTGGGGTGGGGGGACATACAGCTCCGAGGGGGTATACAGCACCTGGGTGGATGAGACATACAACTCTGGGGGTATAGTAGTATGCAGCCCCCATATTCCTCCATATAGTGTTATGAAGCCCCCATAGTTCTCCATATAGTATTATGTAGCTCCCATATGCACTATGCAGCCCCCATATGGCACTATTCAGCCCCCATATAACATTAAGCAGCCCCCATAAAGCACAATGCAGACACATATAGCATTAGGCACCTTAATGTAGTATACAGCGCGCATATAGCACAATGCAGACCCAGATAGCATTAGGCACCTTCATGTAGTATACAGCCCACATATAGCACAATACAGACCCAGATAGCAATAGGCACCCTCATGTAGTATACAGCCCGCATATAGCCACAGTGCAGACCCAGATAGCACTAGGCACCCTCATGTAGTATACAGCCCACATATAGCACAATATAGACCCAGATAGCATTAGTCACCTTAATGTAGTATACAGCCCACATAAAGCACAATATAGACCCAGATAGCATTAGGCACCTTCATGTAGTATACAGCCCCCATATAGCACAATACAGACCCAGATAGCATTAGGCACCTTCATGTAGTATACAGCCCACATATAGCACAATACAGACCCAGATAGCATTAGGCACTTTCATGTAGTATACAGCCCACATATAGCACAATGCATACCCAGATAGTAATAGGCACCCTCATGTAGTATACAGCCCACATATAACACATTGCAGAGCCAGATAGCATTAGGCATCCTCGTGTAGTATACAGCCCCTATATAGCACAGTGCAGACCCAGATAGCACTAGGCACCCTCATGTAGTATACAGCCCACATATAGCACAATATAGACCCAGATAGCATTAGTCACCTTAATGTAGTATACAGCCCACATAAAGCACAATATAGACCCAGATAGCATTAGGCACCTTCATGTAGTATACAGCCCCCATATAGCACAATACAGACCCAGATAGCATTAGGCACCTTCATGTAGTATACAGCCCACATATAGCACAATACAGACCCAGATAGCATTAGGCACCTTCATGTAGTATACAGCCCACATATAGCACAATGCATACCCAGATAGCAATAGGCACCCTCATGTAGTATACAGCCCACATATAGCATAATGCAGACCCAGATAGCATTAGGCACCTTCATGTAGTATACAGCCCACATATAGCATAATGCAGACCCAGATAGCATTAGGCACCTTCATGTAGTATACAGCCCGCATATAGCACAATGCAGACCCAGATAGCAATAGGCACCCTCATGTAGTATACAGCGCACATATAGCACAATACAGACCCAGATAGCATTAGGCACCCTTATGTAGTATACAGCCCCTATATACCACAGTGCAGCGCCAGATATTATTAGGCACCCTCATGTAGTGCAGAGCCCCTATAAAGTACACTGCAGAGTCAGATAGCATTATGCACCCTCATGTAGTATACAGCCCCTATATACCACAGTGCAGAGCCAGATAGCATTAGGAGCTCTCATGTAGTATACAGCCCCTATATACCACAGTGCAGAGCCAGATAGCATTAGGCACCCTCATGTAGTACACAGTGATTAATACTCACTTCTCCTCGTTCCCCCGCTGCTCCGGTCTCCTCGGCGCATCCACTGCTGTTGCTCGCTCTGACCTCTCTGCAGGCGTGCAGTGATGACTGTGACGACATGGACACCCAATGCCTCTCATGGGTTAAAGTTTCTTAACATTCAGCCAGACGTATTGTTCTTATGTGTGCTAAGTCATGTTTGCTTAGCTATTGTTTCTCCAGACCCTTCCAGTAATCATTGTATTGTAGTTGTGTATTGCTAATGTAATTACCTTAGTAGTCATTGTCTAGTCTGTGCATTCCAGACTACATGTATACCCTCAGTCTTTCTGTAGACATCATTTGGATGAACATTGTCCATGCAGCTTGAGATTCATCCAATGGGAGAGGCGATCTTGTCCAACCAATCGATGAGGACGCAGTGTATCCAAGTGGAAGGCTGTGGCTATAAAAGGGATTTCTTTAAGCCACCAGGTTGTTGTTGATGGATGCTGATGGATCCAGTCTAAGCTCTTAGGAGCTGACTAGAGGATCAGGATACCCTGTGACTTCAATCTAGGGACTCCGGTTCCGGTTGGAGACCATATCCACAGTCTAGGGATTTCGACCCCGGCTGCCAGGATTATATCATCATACCAGGACTACCTAAGGAGGACACTCAGGTTGGGACAATCCGGTCACCTGGCTACAGACTTTGCAGACCTCACACAGCTTCCTAAATCTGGCGTTATTCCTTTCTCGGTGGGTGCCTGCCGAAAGCGGGGTGCTGCTGGATTGGAGTAATGGCCCTGGAAGCTCTGAGGCAAGGACATTCTAAATCCCTGGTGAGCCAGCGGAAGGGTGAGACTCTGTTGCCTGTTACATTTGTGTGTTTTGCTGGTTATGTGTTATGTGCCGTTAATTGTTTGGGGATCCAATAAAGTCTAATTATTGTGGTTCCCTCACCCTGTGTTGTCTGAGTAGTGTCACGCCCACGGTTAAGGAGGCCGGCGTTCAGTTGCGATGAGCCCTGAGCCACGCTGTCTTTCTAAAGGCGGCTGGTTCAGTGGACAAGAGCACCCACTGAGCCCCGTGTCTCCACAATGACGTCACCACGCTCCGCTGCAGAGCTGTCATAGATTTGTAAGAGAAAGACCTCGCCTCTCCTCGTGTAGGTGCTCTGGAGAAAATCAGTCATTAAATAAAAGTGGGGTAACTCCGGCACACTACTGATTTCCCATAAGAATCAAGGAGACATAGTAAATTGAAAAAATCTTTTTCTTTTTATTTTGCTTGTGAGATAGTGAAAAACGTGCTGTACATAAGTCCGCCGACGTTTCGGCCAATCGGCCTTCTTCAGGTCGGACAAACTGGAGAGCAGCAGTAGATGAGGTAAATGATAAAAGTAGATGCACTAGACCGTATGTTTAAACAGCGGGGTGAATGCTGATATGCATAGGGAAACCTATGTAGTTCTAATGTGAGTAGTGGGTCACTCTCTTGTCAGAAGGGCGAGGTGAATATAAAATTCCTCAGGCAGCCGCAATGTGGCAACCGGAAATTAAATATAGGGGCTCACCAAATTTCGTCAATCATGACAAAGGACCTATCTGTGTTGAGGCAGGCTTCCAGCACGTTTTAGTGTATAGAGATAATTATGCTTCCATTTTCAATGTATACCGTCAGTATTCTTAAGTGCTCAGGAATCCTGTTGCTCCAAGGTGCCTGTGGCTCCAGTAATGTTCTAGGACAGGAGCTGGAGAACAAAATGTAGTCAAGGGGTATGTGGAAAAAGACAGGACCTGACCCAGGTAGTAGCCTATGACTCCAGTGGTTAGGCATAGGAGAAGATCCAGGAAGGTGAAGGGAGTCCGGGCGACTACTGGCGGGAATTAGAGGTGCTGGGAGACTGGACCGCGCGGTGGTCTGCCTCTCCTGGCTCACCCCCTCTGACACTGCCTCTCCTGGCTCACCCCCTCTGACACTGCCTCTCCTGGCTCACCCCCTCAGACACTGCCTCTCCTGGCTCACCCCTTCTGACACTGCCTCTCCTGGCTCACCCCCTCTGACACTGCCTCTCCTGGCTCATCCCCTCTGACACTGCTTCTCCTGGCTCATCCCCTCTGACGCTGCCTCTCCTGGCTCACCCCCTCTGACGCTGCCTCTCCTGGCTCATCCCCTCTGACACTGCCTCTCCTGGCTCATCCCCTCTGACGCTGCCTATCCTGGCTCATCCCCTCTGACGCTGCCTCTCCTGGCTCATCCCCTCTGACGCTGCCTCTCCTGGCTCATCCCCTCTGACGCTGCCTCTCCTGGCTCACCCCCTCGACACAGCCTCTCCTGGCTCACCCCCTCTGACACTGCCTCTCCTGGCTCATCCCCTCTGACACTGCCTCTCCTGGCTCATCCCCTCTGGCACTGCCTCTCCTGCCTCATCCCCTCTGACACAGCCTCTCCTGGCTCATCCCTTCTGACACAGCCTCTCCTGGCTCACCCCCTCTGACACTGCCTCTCCCTGCTCACCCCATCCGACACTGCCTCTCCTGGCTCACCCCATCCGACACTGCCTCTCCTGGCTCACCCCATCCGACACTGCCTCTCCTGGCTCACCCCATCCGACACTGCCTCTCCTGGCTCACCCCATCCGACACTGCCTCTCCTGGCTCACCCCCTCTGACACAGCCTCTCCTGGCTCACCCCCTCTGACACAGCCTCTCCTGGCTCACCCCCTCTGACACTGCCTCTCCTGGCTCATCCCCTCTGACACTGCCTCTCCTGGCTCACCCCCTCTGGCACTGCCTCTCCTGGCTCACCCCCTCTGACACAGCCCCTCCCGGCTCACCCCATCTCGCACTGCCTCTCCCGGCTCACCCCCTCTCGCACTGCCTCTCCTGGCTCACCCTTTCTGACGCTGCCTCTCCTGGCTCACCCCTCTTGCACTGCTTCTCCTGGCTCACCCCCTCTGACACTGCCCCTCCTGCCTCACCCCCTCTGACACAGCCCCTCCTTGCTCACACCCTCTGACACAGCCCCTCCTGGCTCACCCCCTCTGACACAGCCCCTCCGGGCTCATCCCCTCGACACAGCCCCTCCTGGCTCACCCACTCTGACGCTGCCTCTCCTGGCTCACCCCCTCTGACACTGCCTCTCCTGGCTCACCCCCTCTGACACTGCCTCTCCTGGCTCACCCCCTCTGACACTGCCTCTCCTGGCTCACCCCCTCTGACACTGCCTCTCCTGGCTCACCCCCTCTGACACTGCCTCTCCTGGCTCACCCCCTCTGACACTGCCTCTCCTGGCTCACCCCCTCTTACACTGCCTCTCCTGGCTCACCCCCTCTGACACAACCTCTCCTGGCTCACCCCCTCTGACACAGCCTCTCCTGGCTCACCCCCTCTGACACTGCCTCTCCTGGCTCAACCCCTCTTACACTGCCTCTCCTGGCTCACCCCCTCTGGCACTGCCTCTCCTGGCTCTCCCCCTCTGGCACTGCCTCTCCTGGCTCATCCCCTCTGACACTGCCTCTCCTGGCTCCCCCCCTCTGACACTGCCTCTCCTGGCTCACCCCCTCTGACACTGCCTCTCCTGGTTCACCCCCTCTGACACTGCCTCTCCTGGCTGACCCCCTCTGACACAGCCCCTCTTGGCTCACCCCCTCTCGCAATGCCTCTCCCGGCTCACCCTTTCTGACACTGCCTCTCCTGGCTCACCCTTTCTGACGCTGCCTCTCCTGGTTCACCCCCTCTGACACTGCCTCTCCTGGCTCACCCCCTCTGACACTGCCCCTCCTGGCTCACCCCCTCTGACACAGCCCCTCCTTGCTCAGCCCCTCGACACAGCCCCTCCTGGCTCACCCCCTCTCGCACTGCTTCTCCTGGCTCACCCTTTCTGACGCTGCCTCTCCTGGCTCACACCCTCTGACACTGCCCCTCCTGGCTCACCTCCTCTGACACAGCCCCTCCTGGCTCACCCCCTCTGACACTGCCTCTCCTGGCTCACCCCCTCTGACACTGCCTCTCCTGGCTCACCCCCTCTGACACTGCCTCTCCTGGCTCACCCCCTCTGACACTGCCTCTCCTGGCTCACCCCCTCTGACACTGCCTCTCCTGGCTAACCCCCTCTGACACTGCCTCTCCTGGCTAACCCCCTCTGACACTGCCTCTCCTGGCTCACCCCCTCTGACACAGCCCCTCCTGGCTCACCCCCTCTGACACAGCCCCTCCTGGCTCACCCCCTCGACACAGCCCCTCCTGGCTCACCCCCTCTGACACTGCCTCTCCTGGCTCACCCCCTCTCGCACTGCCTCTCCTGGCTCACCCCCTCTCGCACTGCTTCTCCTGGCTCACCCTTTCTGACGCTGCCTCTCCATGCTCACCCCCTCTGATGCTGCCTCTCCTGGCTCACCCCCTCTCGCACTGCCTCTCCTGGCTCACCCCCTCTGACACTGCCTCTCCTGGCTCATCCCCTCTGACACTGCCTCTCTTGGCTCCCCACCTCTGACACTGCCTTTCCTGGCTCACCCCCTCTGACACTGCCTCTCCTGGTTCACCACCTCTGACACAGCCCCTCTTGGCTCACCCCCTCTCGCACTGCCTCTCCCGGCTCACCCCCTCTCGCACTGCCTCTCCTGGCTCACCCTTTCTGACACTGCCCCTCCTGGCTCACCTCCTCTAACACTGCCTCTCCTGGCTCACCCCCTCTGACACTGCCTCTCCTGGTTCACCCCCTCTGACACTGCCTCTCCTGGTTCACCCCCTCTGACACTGCCTCTCCTGGCTCACCCCCTCTGACACTGCCTCTCCTGGCTAACCCCCTCTGACACTGCCTCTCTTGGCTCCCCACCTCTGACACTGCCTTTCCTGGCTCACCCCCTCGACACAGCCCCTCCTGGCTCCCCCCCTCTGACACTGCCTCTCCTGGCTCCCCCCCTCTGACACTGCCTTTCCTGGCTCACCCCCTCTGACACTGCCTCTCCTGATTCACCCCCTCTGACACTGCCTTTCCTGGCTCACCCCCTCTGACGCTGCCTCTCCTGGCTGACCCCCTCTGACACAGCCCCTCTTGGCTCACCCCCTCTCGCACTGCCTCTCCCAGCTCACCCCCTCTCACACTGCCTCTCCCGGCTCACCCTTTCTGACGCTGCCTCTCCTGGTTCACCCCCTCTCGCACTGCCTCTCCTGGCTCACCCCCTCTGACACTGCCCCTCCTGGCTCACCCCCTCTGACACAGCCCCTCCTGGCACACCCCCTCGACACAGCCCCTCCTGGCTCACTCACACTGACGCTGCCTCTCCTGGCTCACCCCCTCTGGCACTGCCTCTCCTGGCTCACCCCCTCTGACACTGCCTCTCCTGGCTCATCCCCTCTGACACTGCCTCTCCTGGCTCACCCCCTCTGGCACAGCCTCTCCTGGCTCACCCCCTCTGACACTGCCTCTCCTGGCTCACCCCCTCTGACACAGCCCCTCCTGGCTCACCCCCTCGACACAGCCTGTCCTGGCTCACCCTTTCTGATGCTGCCTCTCCTGGCTCACCCCTCTCGCACTGCCTCTCCTGGCTCACCCCCTCTGACACTGCCCCTCCTGGCTCACCCCCTCTGACACAGCCCCTCCTGGCTCACCCCCTCGACACAGCCCCTCCTGGCTCACCAACACTGACGCTGCCTCTCCTGGCTCACCACCTCTGACACTGCCTCTCCTGGCTCACCCCCTCTGGCACTGCCGCTCCTGGCTCACCCCCTCTGGCACTGCCGCTCCTGGCTCACCCCCTCTGACACTGCCTCTCCTGGCTCACCCCCTCTGACGCTGCCTCTCCCGGCTCACCCCCTCTGACACTGCCTCTCCTGGCTCACCCCCTCTGACACTGCCTCTCCTGGCTCACCCACTCTGACGCTGCCTCTCCTGGCTCACCCCCTCTGGTACTGCCTCTCTTGGCTCACCCCCTCTGGCACTGCCTCTTCTGGCTCACCCCCTCTGGCACTGCCTCTCCAGGCTCACCCCCTCTGATACAGCCCCTCCTGGCTCACCCCCTCTGACACAGCCCCTCTTGGCTCACACCCTCTCGCACTGCCTCTCCCGGCTCACCCCCTCTCGCACTGCCTCTCCTGACTCACCCCCTCTGACACTGCCTCTCCTGGCTCATCCCCTCTGACACTGCCTCTCCTGGCTCCCCCCCTCTGACACTGCCTCTCCTGGCTCACCCCCTCTGACACTGCCTTTCCTGGCTCACCCCCTCTGACACTGCCTCTCCTGATTCACCCCCTCTGACACTGCCTTTCCTGGCTCACTGTTAAATAATGGGTTTACGGCGACAACTGCATAGCCAGTATATAATGATTGGAGCGAAGATAGGTCAAAAACATATTATGGATTTATTCAGATAAGAATTGGAGGGTTACAGTCATTAGAGAAAAATAACTGTCTTGGCTTGAGTTAATAGATGGAGACAGATAGAAAAAATAACAGTTCATATCTCTTACATAGCTGTGATGTAGTAAGCCGTCTCTCTGTCTGTAGATCGTCTGGTCGGGTTGGTGAGTCCGTCTTTCTCCTCCCTCCTTCTCCACTACCTTTGAAGTGTGGGCTTCTTTTATAACCCAAAACCCCTCCTCCTGATTGTCCTTATCTCTTTACATGGTAACACAAAAACTAACTATCCTTATTTTAGTTTGAGCATTACATCATGTCACGTGGTACATTTTACCCGCGAAATAAGTGTACTTGCGCACTAGAGACCTGTAACAAAACCTACTTCAGTCTTATTTATAATTCCTTTGAAGCTCGCTGAGCTTTGACCTCAGTGTAACAGTAACTTACAGTAAAACGTTTCTCATAGCTATTTCAGCTCATAGCCCAACATTCTAAACAATATATAGCACTACTTTGACAACTTTGACAAACAATGTCAGATGGCTTTGATGGACGACTAACAGATGAGTTTGGTTCTTACCATCTCAAACTCTTGGTTTAGCATTTTCCAACACACAGACTTTCCTTAAAGGGATGGGCGATAATATACATATATTTATGAATATATGTAATCCAGTCTATGAATCAATCTCCATAAACTCACTATTTTACAGTCCCCCCTTATATGGAAGTTTGATGAACCCCGGGAAACCCTAACTCATTCGTGTCATCATTCGTATCACATACATTCTTGTTGGAAATTCTAGACCAATATTTGACTTGATAAACCAATCTGCAACTTTCTGTCAAAAAGTCATCTTGCGATTTAACATTCCTCTAAGAATGTTATCTTCCTTTTTCATTTCTATTTTTATGTTCCTATATATCTTCTGAATTCTACACATCACAAAAACTTGATATATAATACACATCAAAACTAATAAAAATATGATTATGATGGGATTAAATAAAACATTACCAACCGCTGACTGAAAAGATGACTGAGACCAGGAATGTACAGATTTACTAAAACTCTTCCACCAAGTTCTACCTGACATTCCATTCCATTCGTGTTCAATATCACTTAATTCACCTTGTTCATGCCTGAATATAATTTCTGCTTCCTTTAACTGTTTCGTTAATAAATCTAACAAACCCTTGTCTTTCTTTATTTCACTTGTCCACATATCCCAAGGAAAATCATTTATCTGTGATAAATTGAATTGTATCGGAAATGCCGTTAAATTTCTCTTTCCTATAGAAGTGATATTAAAACTTCCTTCCTTCTTTGAAAGAGATCTCACATCTCCTTCTATACAATACAAACCCATAGGTAGGTTTTCCTTATGTACACAAGCAGAATAGTAAACAGAAACCTTCTCTGTCTCAGACATGACCTGAAAACATATCTTAGTTGGACTTACTGGAGTCACCAGATCATGTAGTGTCTGTACAGTCTCTATTCTCGCATGACAAGAAGAATGATTATGAAAACATGAATGATAAATCACCTTATCCTGTCCAGGTAAACACATCACCTTAGAAACAAAATGCAAACATGAAGAAATGTCTACTTGTTCAGTGTTCACTCCATCAAATGCAAAATCTGTGTACTGCAGTTGATAGAACACTTGTTGTGTGTTGCTCACAGGTATACCCAAAACTGTAACAGGAACAATAGTTCCTTCTCTTCCAATCACCGGGATTAGTGATGTGCCAACACAAATGTTTCGTTCACATCCTAACCACTTATTTACCCACAAATCCGTATGATTCAATGCAAAATCATACTCTACAGGTAAATTTCGCAGTATTCCCAGTGGAGTAATTCCACTCTGTAAAGCTTGTGCAATCAACTTTAAATTAGAAGAGTACTCTACCTGTATCTCCAGGCACGCTTTAGCCACTTGTGTTTCGTGTGTGCTTTCCACGAGAGCTAATGTAGCATCCTGTAGATGTGACACGGTAGAGCCTAGTACAGCAGCTGTATTCATTACCATCTTTTCAAGAAGTTGATTCAGACTCTTCTGAACCTTTACACCTTTTCCTCCAATAAAACCAATATTATCCAAATCTGACTTAAGTGTCTGTATATTCATGGCATTAGTCAGACTTCCCACTGTCCCAATTCCTCCCAGAATTCCTTCTAACACTCCTCTCTTACTCCTAGTCTGAGTAGTTCTTTTCCCAAACCACTGTTCTATCCCCATCTCCATGTTTATGAGATGTGATTGACACTGAGGAAACCTGGTAGAGATCTTCCAATGAGACATATTGAAAATCCACACCATTGTCATAAATTCTCCATCCCTTAATAAGGACTTGGACTGAAATTGATTAATTTGGAAAGGAGAAGACGGCATGAACCTCGTGTCTGTGCATGCACTATCTGCTGCTGACCAAATATTCACACTAACGTCTTTACAATGTCTGTAATGTGTCTTTGTTTCAACGCAACACTGGTAAATTCCAGAGTCCCTGGAAGATGGATTCTCTATGGAAAAAATGAACGTATCATCCATCCACCTGATATTACCAATCTGACCTCTGTGAATGACATTAGTTGGACTGTTTAAAAAACTTCCCAAAAACGATGAATTTTTGGTCCATGTCAACAAAGACTCAGAAGGCAATTTCAACCTTGTGTCACATTTTAACATTATGGGCAATGTATTTACTTTATTATGTACTGTCTGTGGTGAAACCCTTATTTCCGGAACTATAGTGTTAGTAGCGGTAAACACTACAGATACCTGAACTTGCACAGGTTCCCGTGTTATCTGGAAATTCCATGTTTTGACCCAATCTTTATCTCCTTCTGTGATGGAGAGTAAAGAAGGATCCAGAATTTTCCCAAAAACCTGAGTTTTTAACAAAATTTCTGTTTTGGATCTTCCAAACTTTCCCCTTGCAATCATGTCATTTGTAATATCACCGGACCATACAGCAGGTTCATCACCTCTGATCTCTATGTTCCAGTATAGTACATCTGTAGGAGAACATTCCCATGTACCAGTTTTATTATTGTGTACATATTCTCCTTGTAATTGTGTGAATCTAGTTTTAGGTCCTGCAATCGCATGTAATATTATGTCTGTGTCGTGTATGAAATGTAATTCAATGCAACATTTTGTTCCATATCCCATGCAGATATTTCCTGTTATCTCCACAGAATTGTCCGTGATGTCCTCTGTCAGTAAGTTCCGTGTATCTGATCCTCTTGGTCTTCGAGAATGTTGAATCTCTCTAGTCTGTTCATTCACATCATTGGCGATTGTTCCTTGATGTAACATGTAAATAATGATGAAAATGAAGCAAAGCAGCAGGAACTTAGATCCCATCACGTAGAAGCTTGTCTTGAGCTTGGGAAGATGTTCTTTCTCCAGAAGGCTTGATGTCATCTTTCCTTCACAGTCTTTAGGTTCTTTATTCCAGTTCGTATAGGAAACCATTTCTTCCTGGAAAGAAATGCAGTATCATTATTTTGTCACAAATATTTTGCACTGGTCAACGTGAATCCACACTTTTTGTGTTTTCCGGGTCTTTTTTACCACATTTGACACTCGGTGCACAAGAATCATGACTTGTCCCATAGTCTCAAGGACTTCAAAAGGACCTTCCCAATTACACTCCCATGGTCCACTCTTGCGAAAGGTTTTGATCATCACTAGAGCACCTTTCTTGAATTTGGACTCATAGGGTGGCTCCATTTTCTGCATTCTCGATGCCGCATATGGCAGAATCGCTTTCAGGTTCTCCTGTAGCGATCTCAACCATTGGGACCTTGAGATAGCATCTTTTTGTGGAGTGGATAAAAATGGCTCATGTGGAAACCACAATGGCATTTTTCTTCCCGTCATCAACTCAAACGGAGTGAATTGAGTTGTAGAAGAGATTGAACCTCTTATACTCATCAGTATGAAAGGAACCTTGTCAACCCAAGTGTTACCTTTGTCCAAAAGCATCTTTGCAATTCTGGACTTGATTGTCCTATTCATTCTTTCCACAATTCCCGCAGATTGTGGATGATAGGGGACATGAAATTGCTGTCGCGCCCCTAGAATAGCACAAGCAGTTTGCATGATTTTACCTGTGAAGTGGCTACCTCGATCGGAGGTAATCATCCTTGGGATCCCCCAAGTACAAAAGACATGTTGTACCAATTCCCTTGCTGTGGACAAAGCATCATCTTTCCTAACAGGTAATATTTCTACCCATTTTGAGAACACATCTACCACAATCAATGCATACCTGAGACCATGTTTACCTGAGGGTAAAGGACCAATATAGTCTATCTGCAGTGTAGACCATGGACCATCTGCAGGTGCGATCCGTAGAAGTGGTGGCTTCTGTCCTTTAGGTCTTGGATTTATTTGGGCACAAATGAGACATGATAGTACAACACTTTGAACTGTTTCGTCCATTTTTTCCCAATAAAATTTCTCCTTGAGAATGACTAACAATTTCTGTTGTCCCAAGTGACCTAAACTCTCATGGTTGTATCGAGTGAATTCTACCTGTAGATGTTTTGGTACAACTGGACGCAATTCTTCATTTGAACTGTGACACAAAACCCCATTTTCACAGATGAAAGGAGGTTTTGGATCATCCAGAAAAATAACAAGAGAAGGATCTTTTCTCTGTTCTTCTGCAAATGAAGGTATGTACGTGTCTGCTCTCTGAACCGCTGAAATCTCAGAAGGTTCAGAGTCAAACACTTCCTCTCCTGTCAGGGCAGCTTCTTTGGCTAGAGCATCTGCGGTTGCATTTCCTACAGATAACTCGTCATCAGATCTTTTATGTGCAGCGACTTTCACTATAGCAAATCTATTTGGGGCCCTAGATGCCATCTCAAAAATTGATTCTAGAGTTTCGCGGTGCAGCAAGGCTTTGTTGGACGAGTCCACGTAGCCTCTCCTTTCCCAAACAGGCAGGTAATCGGTTAGGGATCTGACAACATAGGAGCTATCACTGTAGATTACCATTGGAGTTTGATCATCAGCTTCATTCAGCTGTAGGACCATTCTTACCGCTTCTATCTCTGCCCTTTGAGCTGAGAAATGACTTGGTAACTTGTGTTTTACCACTTGTCCTCGCTTGGAATAGAAAATTCCATATCCTGTGTGATAGTGTCCTTCCAGAAAAAATCTAGAACCGTCTACAAACACAGGTTCATCTGCGTCTTCCGACTGTCGTCTGAAGAGAGATGGACTTGGTTCATGGAACGTTTCTATGCAATCATGGGTTTGTCCTTCATACTGCATCAATTGAGGAAGAACATACTTGGCCTTATAATCTACCTCAATTTGATTTGGAGACAATGAGAGCAACCAATGGGCAAATCTCTGATTTGACACACCTGGGATGTTTTTCTCAAAGAGAAGTTTCAGTGTGGAATGTGGCGTTTGGAGAATAACCTTTTGGAACCCGATGATGTGTTGAGTGATTTTTATTGCAAAATACACTCCCACCAGGTGTCTTGCGCACACCTCAAACCCCCTCTCAACAGGTGAGAGAAGCTTAGAGAAGTACCCCAAGATTCTCCATTCCCCCCCTTGCAGCTGCAGCAAAACCACAGAGATACTTGTCTCTGAAGTGTGTGCTTGAAGCGCAAAAGGTGCGTTCTTTTCCACCATACTTAACGCAGGTGCGTGTTGTAGATCATGTTTCAATTGTGTGAAGGCTTTTTCCTGTTCGACACTCCAGGGACCAAAATAATCATCATTGTCACCTTTTAAAAGATCATACAAAGGTCTGGCTTTGTCAGCAAAATTTTCAATGAAATCCCTTGAGTAATTTACAAGCCCTAAAAAATGTCTTAGTGCCTTGTGTGATGTTGGAATTGGAAGAGATGCAATTGCCTCTATTCTGTCCTGTAGGGGTCGCCGTGTACCTGGACTTAGCAGAACTCCTAAAAACCTGACCTCAGTCTGCATCAGCTTGACCTTTTTGGTATTCAGTTTTAAACCTGCATCATGCAGCAGCTCAAACAATTCTGCCAGTAGGATCACGTGCATCTCCTTGTCCTCCGTACTCAACAAGATATCGTCCACATATTGCAATAAACATTCCGGACGAGAAAATTTCGACAAAACGTTCGCTAGCGCCTGATGAAAAATGCTTGGCGACATACTAGCCCCCTGAGGAAGCCTACAGCATACATATTGCTGATCGAGGTGGTTGAATGCAAATCGATATTGGCAACTTTGCTCAATCGGTATACTGAAAAAACCATTACTGATATCCAATACTGAGAAATACCTTGCCTTAGCATCCAATCTCGACATCATGTCATGTGTATCAGCTACAATCGGTGCTACATTGGGAGTACACTTATTGAACATCCTCAAGTCCAACAACATCCTATAGCTACCATCGCTTTTCAGAACACACCACAATGGATTGTTACAAACCGAATTTGCCTTTCGTATGACACCTTGAGCCAACAATTCCTGTATAATCTTCGACATCGGAGCAACTGACTCCGGAGGCAACTTATACTGACGCTGAGGAGGTGGGTCTCGGCCTTCAATTTTGACAATTACATCCTTCATTGTTCCAACCTCATTCCTGTACTGAGCCCATAAAGAAGGAAACCGTTGTACTAACTCAGTCAATACTTCGTCACCACCAGTTTCAGGCCACAAATGATCTGCTGACACTACATCGGTCAAACAAATGGTCCCGACATGACTATATTCATCTGGATCAATAACTACCGCCTTACAACCGTTAGAATCTTTCCAAACTGTTTTGTTACCCAAATCAATAATCCAGCCATGCTTTTCCATAAAATCAGTGCCAATTATATTCTCAGTATCCTGACAACACCAAATATCCATTTTCGTTTTCAAAAAACCAGGTATTTCCAAAGAAACATCCTGCGCTAAAGTCACCTTTGTTCCATTTTTACCACTGAAACCAACAATTGTGCATACAGGGGAATCTGGCTTTAAATGTAAATCAACATTTGTGACACTCAATTGCGCACCTGTATCAAGGAGAAATGTTATTTCCTGACCTTCAAGATTTACCTTTAAAAATGGTCGACCACAGCTATCCATTGAAACTCGAGTGACAAATTCCAGTGGATGAAGCCTGGGGACCGGCTTTGCCAGTCAGGATGATGGAGAAGGGAGAAGAGCAACAGGTGTCTTGCCCCTTCCATCCAATCCCTGTATGGACATTTCCCTTATCTGTCTGGTCAGAGGTGCATATGGTGATTGGTTATTTCTGTTGTCAGTATGAGTGGGCGTGTATAAAGGTGGAGGTGCTGAAGATGGGGGAGGGGCACTGGATGTGTTTGGCATCAGTCCATTCTCCTTACCCAGCCTTTCCTCAACTCCCGCCCTCAGGAATTTCTTGCATTCCCACTTCAGGTGTCCGGGTTGGCCGCAGAAAAAGCAATGAATTGTGCTTTTCCTGTTACCCCCCCCTGAATTCTTGTTTTTAGAATTCAACACCGGTCTTTTGTTGTTTTTGATCTGTTTTTCCTGGGATACTAATGTGTCAGTGGTCCCTTCTATCATGGCTATTTTTGATTTTACCTGATTTTGCTTCATTCGTCTACGTATTCTATCAATAAATGACGTGACCTCTTGTAGACTTTCCATTCTAGAAGCTATTTCGAATGAAGCAGGGTCCAAATATTTAAACTTTTTAACAAAGGCCTTGATCATGGAAGGCGGTTCTTGATCAGATCCGATTTCCATTATCATTTTGTAGGCCTGTTCAAATTTAACGACAAAGACAAATGGATCCTCCTGTATGTGTGTCTTAAGGTTTTCTAACAATTCGACTGTTGGGGTAGTCTCTCCTGTGGTAAAGAGAATTAACTGTCTCAGCCTATCTTCCTTTGTGTCATGGATCAGGTCATTGTGTTCGTCAGTCCTAGGTGTTGCTTGTAACCTTTTTGCCATGTGGGAGGGAAGCCATACCCTATAAATCTTGTTTCTCTGTTCATTTGTTAGATTATATTTATCCGAATGTGACTCAAAAATGTCCGCATTATGGAAGGCGTCCATTTTATCATCATATTTCGGTATGTCTTTAATGATTTTCATTAATTGGTCATGGATTTTAATGTTAAGACGGGCAGCCTTATCATGTAACTTCTTTTTCCGAAGTTCCCCCTCATTCAGAGTCTCGTCCTCGGCCGTATTCAGCCCGTCCGGTACGTCTGAACCTAAAGCTTCTGTCTTGTTCTGTCTCGTATTAACAGATACATATTTAATATCTTTCCGTAGTTTTGATATTAAATCTGCTCTTGTTTCCAACTGATCCTCCAGATGTTCGATATGTTCTGCTAATATCGAACAATTTGGACAATCTGTTGTCTCTGAATCTGTGACGTGTGTGTCTGTTGTATTGGACGTGCCTGTTGTTATGGGTGTGTCAGTCACCATGCAGATAGTGTGTGCATATGGCTGTGCCCCACCCACCATGGAGTTGTAAGTGTATACCATACCCAATACATTCTGTATCTTTTTCTGTAACCGATTTACAGTAAAAAACTTTTTATCTAGCTTAGAATTCTCAAGTTCACATTGCCGGTACAGATTTGACCATAACTGTGCGTCACTATGTGTATGATCAAAAGAATACTCTACATGACAGTTACTAGAATAATCATGAATAAAATCCATTTCTCACCAGTATGTGATGCTTGTCCTTGAATGGCTTCAACCGTCTGTTGGATGGATGGTCCTCAGAATGGCTTCAACCGACTGGATGGATGGTCCTGAGAATGGCTCCAACCGTCAAGGCTTGACACATACGACCTCCTTGCAGCTTGTCACGTTAACCCTCTCTTAGGCTCGTGATGTGGACACAGTGTATCGTCTTTGCCTGCAGCACTTTGGACAGAAAGATTACTCCCAAACTCACAGACCCCCCTTCTTGGACAAAGGGCAGGGAATGACGTGAGAAAGAGAAAAAGAAAAAAAAAAAAAAAAAAAAGTCCTTCTGCAATAATAGGCAGCGTGAAAAAAATCACCTTTCACAGAAAACAGCTGTGGTTCACAATCATTCAGGCTGGTGCTCGCCAAATGTTAAATAATGGGTTTACGGCGACAACTGCATAGCCAGTATATAATGATTGGAGCGAAGATAGGTCAAAAACATATTATGGATTTATTCAGATAAGAATTGGAGGGTTACAGTCATTAGAGAAAAATAACTGTCTTGGCTTGAGTTAATAGATGGAGACAGATAGAAAAAATAACAGTTCATATCTCTTACATAGCTGTGATGTAGTAAGCCGTCTCTCTGTCTGTAGATCGTCTGGTCGGGTTGGTGAGTCCGTCTTTCTCCTCCCTCCTTCTCCACTACCTTTGAAGTGTGGGCTTCTTTTATAACCCAAAACCCCTCCTCCTGATTGTCCTTATCTCTTTACATGGTAACACAAAAACTAACTATCCTTATTTTAGTTTGAGCATTACATCATGTCACGTGGTACATTTTACCCGCGAAATAAGTGTACTTGCGCACTAGAGACCTGTAACAAAACCTACTTCAGTCTTATTTATAATTCCTTTGAAGCTCGCTGAGCTTTGACCTCAGTGTAACAGTAACTTACAGTAAAACGTTTCTCATAGCTATTTCAGCTCATAGCCCAACATTCTAAACAATATATAGCACTACTTTGACAACTTTGACAAACAATGTCAGATGGCTTTGATGGACGACTAACAGATGAGTTTGGTTCTTACCATCTCAAACTCTTGGTTTAGCATTTTCCAACACACAGACTTTCCTTAAAGGGATGGGCGATAATATACATATATTTATGAATATATGTAATCCAGTCTATGAATCAATCTCCATAAACTCACTATTTTACACTCACCCCCTCTGACACAGCCCCTCTTGGCTCACCCCCTCTCGCACTGCCTCTCCCGGCTCACCCCCTCTTGCACTGCCTCTCCTGGCTCACCCTTTCTGACGCTGCCTCTCCTGGTTCACCCCCTCTGACACTGCCTCTCCTGGCTCACCCCCTCTGACACAGCCCCTCTTGGCTCACCCCCTCTCGCACTGCCTCTCCCGGCTCACCCCCTCTCGTACTGCCTCTCCTGGATCACCCTTTCTGACGCTGCCTCTCCTGGTTCACCCCCTCTGACACTGCCTCTCCTGGCTCACCCACTCTGACACAGCCCCTCCTGGCTCACCCCCTCTGACACAGCCCCTCCTGGCTCACCCCCTCGACACAGCCTCTCCTGGCTCACCCCCTCTGACACTGCCTCTCCTGGCTCACCCCCTCTGACACTGCCTCTCCTGGCTCACCCCCTCTGACACTGCATCTCCCGGCTCACCCCCTCTGACACTGCCTCTCCTGGCTCACCCCCTCTGACCCCACCACCACTATCATCATGGGCGATTTCAACATCTCCATCGACACTTCCCACTCATCTGTCTCTAAATTTTTAACACTTACTTCCTCCTTCGGCCTCACCCAATGGTCCTCTGCAGCTACTCACAAAGATGGCCACACACTGGACCTCATCTTCTCTTTCCTCTGTTCCCTATCTAACCTCTCTAATGCGCCACTCCCCCTGTCTGACCACAACCTACTCACATTCTCTTCCCTCTCTTCTCCAAGTATGCAACCCCCCCTCCACAAACTTCCACACCCTCGCAGAAATATCAAACACATTGATTTACACGCTGGCTCATCCCCTCTGACACTGCCTCTTCTGGCTCCCCCCCTCTGACACTGCCTTTCCTGGCTCACCCCCTCTGACACTGCCTCTCCTGATTCACCCCCTCTGACACTGCCTTTCCTGGCTCACCCCCTCTGACACTGCCTCTCCTGGCTCACCCCCTCTGACGCTGCCTCTCCCGGCTCACCCCCTCTGACACTGCCTCTCCCGGCTCACCCCCTCTGGCACTGCCTCTTCCGGCTCACCCCCTCTGGCACTGCCTCTCCTGGCTCACCCCCTCTGGCACTGCCTCTCCTGGCTCACCCCCTCTGATACAGCCCCTCCTGGCTCACCCCCTCTGACACAGCCCCTCTTGGCTCACCCCCTCTCGCACTGCCTCTCCCGGCTCACCCCCTCTCACACTGCCTCTCCTGGCTCACCCCCTCTGACACTGCCTTTCCTGGCTCACCCCCTCTGACACTGCCTTTCCTGGCTCACTCACACTGACGCTGCCTCTCCTGGCTCACCCCCTCTGGCACTGCCTCTCCTGGCTCACCCCCTCTGGCACTGCCTCTCCTGGCTCACCCCCTCTGGCACTGCCTCTCCTGGCTCACCCCCTCTGGCACTGCCTCTCCTGGCTCACCCCCTCTGGCACTGCCTCTCCTGGCTCACCCCCTCTGGCACTGCCTCTCCTGGCTCACCCCCTCTGTCACAGCCTCTCCTGGCTCACCCCCTCTGACACTGCCTCTCCTGGCTCACCCCCTCTGACGCTGCCTCTCCTGGCTCACCCCCTCTGACGCTGCCTCTCCCGGCTTACCCCCTCTGACACTGCATCTCCCGGCTCACCCCCTCTGACGCTGCCTCTCCTGGCTCACCCCCTCTGACGCTGCCTCTCCTGGCTCACCCCCTCTGGCACTGCCTCTCCTGGCTCACCCCCTCTGGCACTGCCTCTCCTGGCTCACCCCCTCTGGCACTGCCTCTCCTGGCTCACCCCCTCTGGCACTGCCTCTCCTGGCTCACCCCCTCTGGCACTGCCTCTCCTGGCTCACCCCCTCTGATACAGCCCCTCCTGGCTCACCCCCTCTGACACAGCCCCTCTTGGCTCACCCCCTCTCGCACTGCCTCTCCCGGCTCACCCCCTCTCGCACTGCCTCTCCTGGCTCACCCTTTCTGACGCTGCCTCTCCTGGTTCACCCCCTCTGACACGGCCTCTCCTGGCTCACCCCCTCTGGCACTGCCTCTCCTGGCTCACCCCCTCTGGCACTGCCTCTCCTGGCTCACCCCCTCTGATACAGCCCCTCCTGGCTCACCCCCTCTGACACAGCCCCTCTTGGCTCACCCCCTCTCGCACTGCCTCTCCCGGCTCACCCCCTCTCGCACTGCCTCTCCTGGCTCACCCTTTCTGACGCTGCCTCTCCTGGTTCACCCCCTCTGACGCTGCCTCTCCTGGCTCACCCCCTCTGGCACTGCCTCTCCTGGCTCACCCCCTCTGGCACTGCCTCTCCTGGCTCACCCCCTCTGGCACTGCCTCTCCTGGCTCACCCCCTCTGATACAGCCCCTCCTGGCTCACCCCCTCTGACACAGCCCCTCTTGGCTCACCCCCTCTCGCACTGCCTCTCCCGGCTCACCCCCTCTCGCACTGCCTCTCCTGGCTCACCCTTTCTGACGCTGCCTCTCCTGGTTCACCCCCTCTGACACGGCCTCTCCTGGCTCACCCACTCTGACACAGCCCCTCCTGGCTCACCCCCTCTGACACAGCCCCTCCTGGCTCACCCCCTCGACACAGCCTCTCCTGGCTCACCCTTTCTGATGCTGCCTCTCCTGGCTCACCCCTCTCGCACTGCCTCTCCTGGCTCACCCCCTCTGACACTGCCCCTCCTGGCTAACCCCCTCTGATACAGCCCCTCCTGGCTCACCCCCTCTGACACAGCCCCTCTTGGCTCACCCCCTCTCGCACTGCCTCTCCCGGCTCACCCCCTCTCGCACTGCCTCTCCTGGCTCACCCTTTCTGATGCTGCCTCTCCTGGTTCACCCCCTCTGACACGGCCTCTCCTGGCTCACCCACTCTGACACAGCCCCTCCTGGCTCACCCCCTCTGACACAGCCCCTCCTGGCTCACCCCCTCGACACAGCCTCTCCTGGCTCACCCTTTCTGATGCTGCCTCTCCTGGCTCACCCCTCTCGCACTGCCTCTCCTGGCTCACCCCCTCTGACACTGCCCCTCCTGGCTAACCCCCTCTGATACAGCCCCTCTTGGCTCACCCCCTCTGACACAGCCCCTCTTGGCTCACCCCCTCTCGCACTGCCTCTCCCGGCTCACCCCCTCTCGCACTGCCTCTCCTGGCTCACCCTTTCTGACGCTGCCTCTCCTGGTTCACCCCCTCTGACACTGCCTCTCCTGGCTCACCCACTCTGACACAGCCCCTCCTGGCTCACCCCCTCTGACACAGCCCCTCCTGGCTCACCCCCTCGACACAGCCTCTCCTGGCTCACCCTTTCTGATGCTGCCTCTCCTGGCTCACCCCTCTCGCACTGCCTCTCCTGGCTCACCCCCTCTGACACTGCCCCTCCTGGCTAACCCCCTCTGATACAGCCCCTCTTGGCTCACCCCCTCTGACACAGCCCCTCTTGGCTCACCCCCTCTCGCACTGCCTCTCCCGGCTCACCCCCTCTCGCACTGCCTCTCCTGGCTCACCCTTTCTGACGCTGCCTCTCCTGGTTCACCCCCTCTGACACGGCCTCTCCTGGCTCACCCACTCTGACACAGCCCCTCCTGGCTCACCCACTCTGACACAGCCCCTCCTGGCTCACCCCCTCTGACACAGCCCCTCCTGGCTCACCCCCTCGACACAGCCTCTCCTGGCTCACCCTTTCTGATGCTGCCTCTCCTGGCTCACCCCTCTCGCACTGCCTCTCCTGGCTCACCCCCTCTGACACAGCCCCTCCTGGCTAACCCCCTCTGACACAGCCCCTCCTGGCTCACCCCCTCGACACAGCCCCTCCTGGCTCACCAACACTGACGCTGCCTCTCCTGGCTCACCCCCTCTGGCACTGCCTCTCCTGGCTCACCCCCTCTGGCACTGCCGCTCCTGGCTCACCCCCTCTGGCACTGCCGCTCCTTGCTCACCCCCTCTGGCACTGCCGCTCCTGGCTCACCCCCTCTGGCACTGCCGCTCCTGGCTCACCCCCTCTGGCACTGCCGCTCCTGGCTCACCCCCTCTGGCACAGCCTCTCCTGGCTCACCCCCCCTGGCACAGCCTCTCCTGGCTCACCCCCTCTGGCACAGCCTCTCCTGGCTCACCCCCTCTGACACTGCCTCTCCTGGCTCACCCCCTCTGACACTGCCTCTCCTGGCTGACCCACTCTGACGCTGCCTCTCCCGGCTCACCCCCTCTGACACTGCATCTCCCGGCTCACCCCTTTTGGAAAAAGGCTGTGGGAAGAAAAGGCGCAAATAGGGTCTTACCCGGTATAACAGTGTGAGGTGAATGTAAGAAGGGACACTCACCTGATGAGGTTGTGACAGTCACAACCCCTTTGTCAGCATAAAAGTAACGTGGAAGGCAGCAGTCCCGCAAAACGGAGTAATTACGGACAGTAGGAGAAAAGCAGGTTTAAATACCGCGCCAAACCACAGGAGTACAGATGAAATTAATAGATCTCTTTTCTTTATTTTCACAGGTCTACGCGTTTCAAGGACATATCCGTCCTCTTCCTCAGGACAAATGCAGAGAATACTATAGCGAAACAGAGGCTACAGGCTCTCATATATGTGTAAGAAAAAAGCCACATATGCATTAATTGCGTCATCAACCTCCTCAAGACTCATAGGCACGTGGAGGAGTGAATAAAGTTCAAAGTGTTGATAGAACAGAAAAAAAGAGAAAAAAAGAAGAAAAAAAGAAAAAAAGAAAAAGAGGAAAAAGAGGAAAAAAAGGGGGGTGAAAGCAAAGAAAAGGAAAGAGGATAAAGAAGAAAGTGTGGAAAAATGAAATGAATAAATGGATAAATAAAATATAGTGATTGGGACTCAAATATCATTAAAAAACTGTGTGGGAACCTACGGATCCACAATATAACATGTGCATGTCTTAATAAAAATATGTGTGATGAATTTAATAAATGAACAAAAATGTACTGTGATGGTTATCACTATCTTTTGGAATAGCATATAGAAAATGTGAAAAAAACTGAATGACGGATTAACTTAAAAAACATGACATAGGATCACTGTGCCAGAGCAGTGTGAGCAGCTCTGCGGTAGAAAGATTTACAAGGGAAAAAACAACAGGGCGGGAGCGGTAACACCCGCTATAGGAGCGAATAGAAGTTGACAGCGTGGGAAAAAGTGATGTGCGCCTGCGCGAAAGGTGAAGTGAGGTGAGAGCGTGCAGGGAACAGTGAGCGCCTGCGCGAAAGGGTGACTAGAGGTTAATACCGTGGGAAAAAGGACATTGCGCTTGCGCGAAAAGGAAACAAAAAAAGGGGGGTAGAAGCCGTGTAGATAATAATCCGCGGTCAGCGGGTAGGGGCTAGGATGGTGATTAAAAGCAAAAATGAGAGTGGGTGAAAAGGAAAAAAACGAAAAAAACAAGAAAGGAAAGAGACCAGGGAAATTGAATGGATGAGAATAGGACTCTGGGTCAGAAGGGGGAGAATGCGTTCACTAAATTAGCGGGATCCCTATATAAAAATGTATATATAGAAAGGGATACTTAAGG
Source organism: Anomaloglossus baeobatrachus (assembly GCF_048569485.1). Classification (NCBI taxonomy): domain Eukaryota; kingdom Metazoa; phylum Chordata; class Amphibia; order Anura; family Aromobatidae; genus Anomaloglossus; species Anomaloglossus baeobatrachus. The sequence continues at coordinate 1,321,576 of NC_134353.1, read as the reverse complement.
GGGAATTAAAAAAACCTGGAAACACATGAGATTTATAAAGCATATATATATATATATGCATATAGATAAAAAGGGTTATAATTACTATAAAAATATTTTAATATTAGGATAAAAAGGGAAAGGGAAGAAATTAAAATTTAAAAAAATGCACATTTGAGTATGAAATGGTCAACCAAAAAAATATATAATAAAAATTGGCGAAATAGTATAGAAAAATCGTGAGAAAGATTCCCAACAACGGGTAATATTATAAGTTCGTGAAAATATAGTGAAAAATATATATGTATTTAAAATGGCATATATATATAAAAAGAATAAATATATAAAAATATATAAAAAATGTGAAAAGGTAAAACCACATGTGGACGTGGGGGATATCTATATGTATGTCCATGTAAGAGTGAACAGGATAGAATAGGGTGATATGCATGTGCATAACTGAAAGGTATACATTAGTTGAGCCGAAAAATACATGACAATGGCAAATATGAAATACAAATGTATATGAAAATATGTGAAAATATTATTAATAATAAAATGAAAAAATCGCGAAAAAAGATAAAAATATTGTAGAAAACACATTAAAAACAAAAAAAATTTTTTCTTAATGAAGTCTGATGTGTAACAATAAAATTAGAACGACAAGTCAGTTATCAGATTCAAGCCCATAGGCTTCAGAGTATCCAGTTTATGTATCCAGAATGATTCCTTTTTGTTGAGAACATCCATTCTGTTAGGACTATTAGAAGGGACTTGCTCAATGGGCGTGATGGTGAAAGCCATGGTCTTATTATGAGACAAAGTGCAGTGTTTGGAAAGTCCATGGAGCATATAGCCAGTCCTGATGTTATGCCTGTGTGAATTGAGGCGGTTGTGAAGAGCTTGGCATGTCCTACCTATGTACTGTTTGCCACAATTACAGTCAATAAGATATATCACAAAATTTGATTGGCAGGTAAGATGAGTCTTAATTAAAAAAACTTCTGTGCCGTCTGAGGACTTAAAGCTCGTGCGTTTGTGGCAAATAGTTTTGCAACAAAGGCAATTTTTTGAACCGCATCGATAAGACCCTGGAGGGGCAATAAGGTTAACAGTTCTCGGGAGGGCAGTTCTAAGGCGGCTGGGGGCTAAAACGTTCTTTATGCTGGGAGCTCTTCTGAATGTGATGCCCGGGATAGGGGGAAGGATAGTCTTGAGAAAAGGGTCATTCAATAATATACTCCAATGTCTGGTAAAGATGTTCCTGATTTTTACATTATCACTACTATAAGTGGTCAAAAAGTTAAGATTAAAAGGACTCTCATTATTTCCAAGGACAGGGGAATTCATGGAATTTTTGAGCAATTATATATCCAGAATAGCATTTTTAAGGGTGAGATAATTCTGTACAAACGTTATATAGATGATTTGATCTTCATTTGGGACAACAAGAACTGCAATATTGACTCCTTTTTACAACATCTGGACCAGAACAACTGGGGTCTTGATTTCACCTCCGCTTATCATAAGTCCGAAATCAATTTCTTGGATCTCACCATTTTCCATTCCGACAATAAAATATTGACCAAAACATATTTTAAGCAAGTGGACGCCAATGGTTACATACACTACAACAGTGAACATTACATTAAATGGCTGAAAAATATTCCAACCAATCAATATAAACGCATCAGGAAAAATTGTTCCCGTTTGGATGATTTTAACCTACAGGTGAAAGTCCTTAGAGATCGTTTTTTGGAAAAGAAATATCCTAAATCCCTCATCCAAAGAGCATATCACAATTCTGCCATCTTGGAACAAAAGGATTTGATCACACCAAAAACCCTTTCTTCCCCTGTCCTTGGAAATAATGAGAGTCCTTTTAATCTTAACTTTTTGACCACTTATAGTAGTGATAATGTAAAAATCAGGAACATCTTTACCAGACATTGGAGTATATTATTGAATGACCCTTTTCTCAAGACTATCCTTCCCCCTATCCCGGGCATCACATTCAGAAGAGCTCCCAGCATAAAGAACGTTTTAGCCCCCAGCCGCCTTAGAACTGCCCTCCCGAGAACTGTTAACCTTATTGCCCCTCCAGGGTCTTATCGATGCGGTTCAAAAAATTGCCTTTGTTGCAAAACTATTTGCCACAAACGCACGAGCTTTAAGTCCTCAGACGGCACAGAAGTTTTTTTAATTAAGACTCATCTTACCTGCCAATCAAATTTTGTGATATATCTTATTGACTGTAATTGTGGCAAACAGTACATAGGTAGGACATGCCAAGCTCTTCACAACCGCCTCAATTCACACAGGCATAACATCAGGACTGGCTATATGCTCCATGGACTTTCCAAACACTGCACTTTGTCTCATAATAAGACCATGGCTTTCACCATCACGCCCATTGAGCAAGTCCCTTCTAATAGTCCTAACAGAATGGATGTTCTCAACAAAAAGGAATCATTCTGGATACATAAACTGGATACTCTGAAGCCTATGGGCTTGAATCTGATAACTGACTTGTCGTTCTAATTTTATTGTTACACATCAGACTTCATTAAGAAAAAATTTTTTTTGTTTTTAATGTGTTTTCTACAATATTTTTATCTTTTTTCGCGATTTTTTCATTTTATTATTAATAATATTTTCACATATTTTCATATACATTTGTATTTCATATTTGCCATTGTCATGTATTTTTCGGCTCAACTAATGTATACCTTTCAGTTATGCACATGCATATCACCCTATTCTATCCTGTTCACTCTTACATGGACATACATATAGATATCCCCCACGTCCACATGTGGTTTTACCTTTTCACATTTTTTATATATTTTTATATATTTATTCTTTTTATATATATATGCCATTTTAAATACATATATATTTTTCACTATATTTTCACGAACTTATAATATTACCCGTTGTTGGGAATCTTTCTCACGATTTTTCTATACTATTTCGCCAATTTTTATTATATATTTTTTTGGTTGACCATTTCATACTCAAATGTGCATTTTTTTAAATTTTAATTTCTTCCCTTTCCCTTTTTATCCTAATATTAAAATATTTTTATAGTAATTATAACCCTTTTTATCTATATGCATATATATATATATATGCTTTATAAATCTCATGTGTTTCCAGGTTTTTTTAATTCCCCCTTAAGTATCCCTTTCTATATATACATTTTTATATAGGGATCCCGCTAATTTAGTGAACGCATTCTCCCCCTTCTGACCCAGAGTCCTATTCTCATCCATTCAATTTCCCTGGTCTCTTTCCTTTCTTGTTTTTTTCGTTTTTTTCCTTTTCACCCACTCTCATTTTTGCTTTTAATCACCATCCTAGCCCCTACCCGCTGACCGCGGATTATTATCTACACGGCTTCTACCCCCCTTTTTTGTTTCCTTTTCGCGCAAGCGCAATGTCCTTTTTCCCACGGTATTAACCTCTAGTCACCCTTTCGCGCAGGCGCTCACTGTTCCCTGCACGCTCTCACCTCACTTCACCTTTCGCGCAGGCGCACATCACTTTTTCCCACGCTGTCAACTTCTATTCGCTCCTATAGCGGGTGTTACCGCTCCCGCCCTGTTGTTTTTTCCCTTGTAAATCTTTCTACCGCAGAGCTGCTCACACTGCTCTGGCACAGTGATCCTATGTCATGTTTTTTAAGTTAATCCGTCATTCAGTTTTTTTCACATTTTCTATATGCTATTCCAAAAGATAGTGATAACCATCACAGTACATTTTTGTTCATTTATTAAATTCATCACACATATTTTTATTAAGACATGCACATGTTATATTGTGGATCCGTAGGTTCCCACACAGTTTTTTAATGATATTTGAGTCCCAATCACTATATTTTATTTATCCATTTATTCATTTCATTTTTCCACACTTTCTTCTTTATCCTCTTTCCTTTTCTTTGCTTTCACCCCCCTTTTTTTCTTCTTTTTCCTCTTTTTCTTTTTTTCTTCTTTTTTTCTCTTTTTTTCTGTTCTATCAACACTTTGAACTTTATTCACTCCTCCACGTGCCTATGAGTCATGAGGAGGTTGATGACGCAATTAATGCATACGTGGCTTTTTTCTTACACATACAGTCAGGGCCAGAAATATTTGGACAGTGACACAAGTTTTGTTATTTTAGCTGTTTACAAAAACATGTTCAGAAATACAATTATATACTATATATAATATGGGCTGAAAGTGCACACTCCCAGCTGCAATATGAGAGTTTTCACATCCAAATCGGAGAAAGGGTTTAGGAATCATAGCTCTGTAATGCATAGCCTCTTCTTTTTCAAGGGACCAAAAGTAATTGGACAAGGGACTCTAAGGGCTGCAATTAACTCTGAAGGCGTCTCCCTCGTTAACCTGTAATCAATGAAGTAGTTAAAAGGTCTGGGGTTGATTACAGGTGTGTGGTTTTGCATTTGGAAGCTGTTGCTGTGACCAGACAACATGCGGTCTAAGGAACTCTCAATTGAGGTGAAGCAGAACATCCTGAGGCTGAAAAAAAAGAAAAAATCCATCAGAGAGATAGCAGACATGCTTGGAGTAGCAAAATCAACAGTCGGGTACATTCTGAGAAAAAAGGAATTGACTGGTGAGCTTGGGAACTCAAAAAGGCCTGGGCGTCCACGGATGACAACAGTGGTGGATGATCGCCGCATACTTTCTTTGGTGAAGAAGAACCCGTTTACAACATCAACTGAAGTCCAGAACACTCTCAGTGAAGTAGGTGTATCTGTCTCTAAGTCAACAGTAAAGAGAAGACTCCATGAAAGTAAATACAAAGGGTTCACATCTAGATGCAAACCATTCATCAATTCCAAAAATAGACAGGCCAGAGTTAAATTTGCTGAAAAACACCTCATGAAGCCAGCTCAGTTCTGGAAAAGTATTCTATGGACAGATGAGACAAAGATCAACCTGTACCAGAATGATGGGAAGAAAAAAGTTTGGAGAAGAAAGGGAACGGCACATGATCCAAGGCACACCACATCCTCTGTAAAACATGGTGGAGGCAACGTGATGGCATGGGCATGCATGGCTTTCAATGGCACTGGGTCACTTGTGTTTATTGATGACATAACAGCAGACAAGAGTAGCAGGATGAATTCTGAAGTGTACCGGGATATACTTTCAGCCCAGATTCAGCCAAATGCCGCAAAGTTGATCGGACGGCGCTTCATAGTACAGATGGACAATGACCCCAAGCATACAGCCAAAGCTACCCAGGAGTTCATGAGTGCAAAAAAGTGGAACATTCTGCAATGGCCAAGTCAATCACCAGATCTTAACCCAATTGAGCATGCATTTCACTTGCTCAAATCCAGACTTAAGACGGAAAGACCCACAAACAAGCAAGAACTGAAGGCTGCAGCTGAAAAGGCCTGGCAAAGCATTAAGAAGGAGGAAACCCAGCGTTTGGTGATGTCCATGGGTTCCAGACTTAAGGCAGTGATTGCCTCCAAAGGATTCGCCACAAAATATTGAAAATAAAAATATTTTGTTTGGGTTTGGTTTATTTGTCCAATTACTTTTGACCTCCTAAAATGTGGAGTGTTTGTAAAGAAATGTGAACAATTCCTACAATTTCTATCAGATATTTTTGTTCAAACCTTCAAATTAAACGTTACAATCTGCACTTGAATTCTGTTGTAGAGGTTTCATTTCAAATCCAATGTGGTGGCATGCAGAGCCCAACCCGCGAAAATTGTGTCACTGTCCAAATATTTCTGGACCTAACTGTATATGAGAGCCTGTAGCCTCTGTTTCGCTATAGTATTCTCTGCATTTGTCCTGAGGAAGAGGACGGATATGTCCTTGAAACGCGTAGACCTGTGAAAATAAAGAAAAGAGATCTATTAATTTCATCTGTACTCCTGTGGTTTGGCGCGGTATTTAAACCTGCTTTTCTACTACTGTCCGTAATGGCTCACCCCTTTTGACACTGCCTCTCCTGGCTCACCCCCTCTGACACTGCCTCTCCTGGCTCACCCACTCTGACGCTGCCTCTCCTGGCTCACCCCCTCTGGTACTGCCTCTCTTGGCTCACCCCCTCTGGCACTGCCTCTCCTGGCTCACCCCCTCTGGCACTGCCTCTCCTGGCTCACCCCCTCTGGCACTGCCTCTCCTGGCTCACCCCCTCTGGCACTGCCTCTCCTGGCTCACCCCCTCTGGCACTGCCTCTCCTGGCTCACCCCCTCTGACACTGCCTCTCCTGGCTCACCCCCTCTGGCACTGCCTCTCCTGGCTCACCCCCTCTGGCACTGCCTCTCCTGGCTCACCCCCTCTGGCACAGCTTCTTCTGCTGCATTTTCTTATGGTGGTCTCCATCTGTCTCATAACCCCCGCCCCAGAAACAAGCAAGGTGGAGTTGGTTTGCTCCTGTCCGACAAATGCTCCTTTACACCAATTCCACTACCACCCTCTGTTACTCTTCCCTCTTTTGAGGTGCACTCTGTCCGCATCTACTCCCCCTCCAACCTCCAACTGGCAGTCATTTACCACAATCCAGGGTCAGTCACCGCCTTTTTTTGACCATTTCACCACCTGGCTACTACATTTCCTTTCCACCGACATCCCCACTATCATCATGGGCGATTTCAACATCTCCATCGACACTTCCCACTCATCTGTCTCTAAATTTTTAACACTTACTTCCTCCTTCGGCCTCACCCAATGGTCCTCTGCAGCTACTCACAAAGATGGCCACACGCTGGACCTCCCCTTCACTTGCCTCTGTTCCCTATCTAACCTCTCTAACTCGCCTCTCCCCCTGTCTGACCACAACCTACTCACATTCTCTTCCCTCTCTTCTCCAAGTACGCAACCCCCTCTCCACAAACTTCCACACCGTCGCAGAAATATCAAACACATTGATTTACACGCCCTTTCTCAGTCCCTTTTCCCTCTTGCAGACATTGCTTCCTTATACGATGCAGATGCTGCTGCAACTTTATATAAGGCCTGAAACACACATCCGTGAAACACGTGCGTGTTTGGTCCGTTTCCGTGTATACTGGAGACACGGCCAAACGTGCACCAATGTTATTATATCTCAGCGGTTACAATTGCGTTTTTGGTTATGTCCGTGAGTCCGTCTCCGTGATGCGTTTTTTGGTCCGTGTCTCACGCCAGCATGTCCGTTTTCTGCACGCAAAACGCAGCACGGACCCAATGAAAGTCAATGGGTCTGTGCGCACGTCCGAGTGACACGGACGCATCTCTGTTTGTTCCCTGTACGTTTTGTGCTTTTTTCATGTGATGTCGGTCTTTTTTCTTTTTCTGTTTCGTTCTCTCCCTCAGTCCGTCGGTCGGTCTCTCTGTCTTATCTGTCCCTCTAGCTGTCTGTCGGTCAGTTCCCCCCCCTCTCTCATACTTACCGTTCCCCGATCTCCGGCGCGGCGCTGCACGGCTGTTATAATAACTCCGGCGGCTTTTACTATTTTGAAAAAGCCGGCCGCCCATTAATCAATCTTGTATTCCCTGCTTTACCCGCCCACCGGCGCCTGTGATTGGTTGCAGTCACACACGCCCAGCACGCTGAGTGACAGCTGTCTCACTGCACCCAATCACAGCAGCCGGTGGGCGTGTCTATACTGTGCAGTGAAATAAATAAATAAATAATTAAAAAAATCGGCGTGCGGTCCCCCCCCATTTTAATACCAGCCAGATAAAGCCATACGGCTGAAGGCTGGTATTCTCAGGATGGGGAGCTCCACGTTATGGGGAGCCCCCCACCCTAACAATATCAGTCAGCAGCCGCCCAGAATTGCCGCATACATTATATGCGACAGTTCTGGGGCTGTACCCGGCTCTTCCCGATTTACCCTGATGCGTTGGCAAATCGGGGTAATAAGGAGTTATTGGCAGCCCATAGCTGCCAATAAGTCCTAGATTAATCATGTCAGGCGTCTCCACGAGATACCTTCCATGATTAATCTGTAAGTGACAGTAAAAAAACACACACACACGAAAAATCCTTTATTATAAATAAAAAACACAAACAAATTCCCTCATCACCAATTTATTAACCCCAACAAACCCTCCATGTCCGGCGTAATCCACGGACCTCCAGCGTCGCATCCAGCTCTGATGCATGCAGGTGACAGGAGCAGCAGAAGACACCGCCGCTCCGGTCACCTCCACGCAGCTAATGAGATGAGTAGCGCAATCAGCTGCTGTCACTGAAGTTACCCGCGGCCACCGCTGGATCCAGGTAACCTCAGTAACAGCTCAGCTGATTGCGCTATTGCCTTCATTAGCTGCGTGGAGGTGACAGGAGCGGCGGTGTCTTCTGCTGCTCCTGTCACCTTCATGCAGCAGAGCTGGAAGCGACACTGGACCATTCTGGATTACGCCGGACATGGAGGGCTTTGTCGGGGTTAATAAATTGGTGATGAGGGACTTTGTTAGTGTTTTTTATTTCTAATAAAGGATTTTTTCAGGTGTGTGTGTGTGTTTTTTAACTGTAATTTACAGATTAATCATGGATGGTATCTCAGGGAGAAGCCTGACATGATTAATCTAGGACTTATTGGCAGCTATGGGCTGCCAATAACTCTTTATTACCCCGATTTGCCAACGCACCAGGGCAAATCGGGAAGAGCCGGGTACAGTCCCAGAACTGTCGCATCTAATGTATGCGGCCATTCTGGGCGGCTGCTGACTGATATTGTTAGGCTGGGGGGCTCCCCATAACGTGGAGCTCCCCATCCTGAGAATACCAGCCTTCAGCCGTATGGCTTTATCTGGCTGGTATTAAATTTGGGGGGAACCGCACGCCGTTTTTTTTTAATTATTTATTTATTTATTTCTATACTCCATAGTGACACGCCCACCGGCTGCTGTGATTGGGTGCAGTGAGACACCTGTCACTCAGCGTGGGGGCGTGTCTCACTGCAACCAATCATAGGCGCCGGTGGGCGGGAAAAGCAGGGAATACGAGATTGTTTAATGAGCGGCCGACTTTTCAAATTAGAAAAAGCCGCCGGAGCAGTGTGAACGCCGTGCAGCGCCGGTGATCGGGGAACGGTGAGTATGAGAGAGGGGGGGACACTTCAGTCACTCGGGGGATTAGCGGTCACCGGTGAATCCTTCACAGGTGACCGCTAATCAGTACATGGCACAAAGACAGAGCCGCAGCATGACAATGAAGTCGGGTGAAGTTCACCCGAGTTCATTCTCATCCCGCTACTCTGTCTTCCGACATGTAGTAACGACATTTTGCATCACACACGTACATTTCACACGGACAACACACACACATGTCAGTTATTTCACTCACGCACACACGGACATTCCACACGCACATACGGCTAGCATACGGGATACACACGCAGGCCACACATACCATAAAAACGGACCTAAAAAACGGAAAACGGACCCGAAAAACGGCCTGTTTTACACGGACGTGGTTTTCACGGATGTGTGGCGGAGGCCTAACACTACAATCTCTGCAGCTCTTTAATCAGCTGCCCCCCCCTCACGCAAACCAAAACTTGCATAATCAACAGGCAACCCTTAGGCTATGTGCGCACGTTGCGTAAATACATGCAGTGACGCTGCGCTTTGTAGCGCAGCGTAACTGCATGCGTCCTGCGTCCCCTGCACAGTCTATGGAGATTGTGCAGGGGCCGTGCGCACCTGGCGTATTAGAGCGCAGCGCTTCGGCTGCTGCCTGAAGCGCTGCGTTCTAAGAAGTGACATGTCACTTCTTCCGTGCGCTCTGCCGGCAGCTCCTGCTCTGTCTATGGGAGGAGCTGCAGGCAGAGCGCATGGAATCGGCTTTTTTTTTTTCTCTACGGACATTTTCTGCAGCGATTTGAAGCGCACCTGTGCTCTTCAGATCGCTGCAGAAATTTCTGCAGGGCTAGTACGCAACGTGCGCACATAGCCTTACACACGAGCCAGACTAAATAATTGAGATGGGCTTTCAGAATTGCTGAGCGCAGATAGAAGAGGTCTCATTCCACTGAGCACTTCACTACATACAAACAGGCCCTCACCACTTTCAAGTCCACACTCACTGCTGCAAAACAAACCTACTTCTCATCCCTCATATCCTCGCTATTTCACAACCCTAAACAGCTATTCAACACTTTCACCTCTCTCCTCCATCCTCCAGCACCACCTCCCTCCCCTCTCCTCCGTCCTCCAGCACCACCTCCCTCTCCTCTCCTCTCCTCCGTCCTCCAGCACCACCTCCCTCCCCTCTCCTCTCCTCCGTCCTCCAGCACCACCTCCCTCCTCTCTCCTCTCTTCTGTCCTCTAGCACCACCTCCCTCTCCTCTGTCCTCTAGCACCACCTCCCTCTCCTCACCTCCGTCCCCTGGCACCACCTCCCTCTCCTCTCCTCTCAGCTGAAGACTTTGCCTCTTTCTTCAAGCGGAAGATTGACAACATCAGAGCAAGCTTTGGGCCACAATCACCACAGCTCCTCATCATCGCTACTCATCCCTCTTCCTCCAAATCCAGCTTCTCCACCCTGACAGAAGATCATCTTTCCACTCTACTCTCAAGATCACATTTCACAACTTGCCTTCTTGATCCACTCCCATCGCACCTCATCCCCAATCTCACCGCAGTCCTCATCCTGACCCTAACCCATCTCTTCAACCTATCACTCACAACTGGTGTATTATCTTCATGCTTTAAACATGCTTCGATCACATCCATCCTCAAAAAGCCCTCCCTTAACCCTTCCTCTGTGTCAAACTATCGCCCCATATCCCTTCTCCCCTATGCCTCAAAACTACTGGAACAGCATGTCCATCTTGAATTGTCCTCATACCTCTCCTCCTGCTCCCTCTTTGACCAGCTACAATCTGGCTTCCGACCGCATCATTCCACCGAAACTGCCCTAACTAAAGTCACCAATAACCTACTAACCGCAAAAGCCAAGCAACACTACTCTTTCCTCCTCCTCTTGGACCTGTCCTCTGCCTTTGTCACAGTAGACCATTCCGTTCTACTACAAATTCTCTCATCTCTGGACATCACAGACTTGGCTCTATCTTGGATCTCCTCATACCTAACCGACCAAACTATCAGCGTCTCTCCCTCTCACACCATTTCCTCATCTTGACCCCTATCTGTTGGTGTCCCCCAAGGTTCAGTTTTAGGACCCCTGCTGTTCTCCATCTACGCCTCCGGCCTGGGACAGCTGATAAAGGACCACGGCTTTCAGTATCATCTCTATGCCAATGGTACGCAGATCTACCTCTCTGGACCTGACATCACCTCTCTACTAACCAGAATCCCACAATGTCTGTCTGCTATTTCATCCTTCTTCTCTGCTCGATTTCTAAAACTGAACATGGACAAAACAGAATTCATTGTCTTTCCTCCTCATTCAACTCCTCCAACAAGACTATCCATCAAAGTTGATGGCTGTTCACTCTCCCCAGTCTCACAAGCTCATTGCCTTGGAGTAACCCCCGACTCTGCTCTATCCTTTAAGCCACACATCCAAGCCCTCTTCACCTCATGCAGACTACAACTCAAAAATATCTCCCGGATTCGTGCTTTCCTTAACCAGGAATCAGCAAAAACATTAGTGCATGCCCTCATCATCTCCCGCCTCGACTACTGCAACCTCCTTCTCTGTGGCCTCCCTTCCAACACTCTTGCACCCCTCCAATCTATCCTAAACTCTGCGGCCCGCTTAATCCACCTCTCCCATCGCTATTCCCCAGCCTCACCACTCTGCCAATCCCTTCACTGGCTTCCCATTGCTCAAAGACTCAAGTTCAAAACACTAACCATGACATACAAAGCCATCCACAACCTGTCTCCTCCTTACATCTGTGACCTAGTCTCCCGCTACCTACTTGCACGCAACCTCAGATCCACACAAGATCTCCTTCTCTACTCCTCTCTTATCTCCTCTTCCCACAATCACATACAAGATTTCTCCCGTGCCTCCCCCATACTCTGGAATGTTCTATCCCAGCATATCAGACTCTCCCCTACCGTGGAAAGTTTCAAGAGGAACCTCAAGACCCATCTCTTCCGACAAGCCTACAACCTACAATAGCCCTCAGTCCAGTACACCACTGCGCAACCAGCTCTGTCCTCACCTATTGCACCATCACCCATTCCCTGTAGACTGTGAGCCCTCGCGGGCAGTGTCCTCTCCTCCTGTAGACTGTGAGCCCTCGCGGGCAAGGTCCTCTCTCCTCCTGTACCAGTCTGTTTTGTATTGCTAATGATTGTTGTACTTGTTTTTATGTATATGTGTTTCACTTGTAAAGCGCCATGGAATAAATGGCGCTATAATAATAAATAACAATAATTCAGGTGAAACCCGCAACACATCCATTCACTAATGAGACAGCAGAGTTACTCCGGACTCTGTCTGGCCTCTGTTCAGCGGTGTCCATCTTTTCAAAAGGTGCACAAAACGGTTGATGACCGCACTTTAATGCACGCCTAAAAAGACACATAAAAAATGTACCCCAGACCACAGGCCAGACATGAGGTCAAAGTGACCCCCTCTGCCTCATTACAGGGAATTTTCTATTGGGAATTTTGTGTGAATCACATATTTCAGAGATTTAAGGAAATGTACCCACGATCCACGCACCGCTGCTCTAAAGACTGGAGACACATGGACACTTAAAGTTCCACTATCCAAAGCTCTGCTTCTCTATAGGTGGTGAGTACGATGAGTGATGGAGGCCGCCCGTATGATGAGTAATGGAGGCCGCCGTATGATGAGTAATAGAGGACGCCTGTATGATGAGTAATGGAGGCCGTCCGTATGATGAGTAATGGAGGCCGCCCGTATGATGAGTAAGGGAGGCTGCCCGTATGATGAGTAATGGACGCCGCCCGTATGATGAGGAATGGAGGCCGCCCGTATGATGAGGAATGGAGGCCGCCCGTATGATGAGGAATGGAGGCCGCCCGTATGATGAATAATGGAGGCTGCCCGTATGATGAGTAATGGAGGCTGCCCCTATGATGAGTAATGGAGGCCGCCCGTATGATGAGGAATGGAGATCGCCCGTATGATGAATAATGGAGGCCGCCCGTATGATGAGTAATGGAGGCCACCCGTATGATGAGTAATGGAGGCCGCCCTTATGATGAGTAATGGAGGCCGCCCTTATGATGAGTAATGGAGGCCGCCCGTATGATGAGTAAGGGAGGCTGCCCGTATGATGAATAATGGAGGCCGCCCGTATGATAAGGAATGGAGGCTGCCCGTATGATGAATAATGGAGGCCGCCTGTATGATGAGTAATGGAGGCCACCCGTATGATGAGTAATAGAGGCCGCCCGTATGATGAGTAATGGAGGCTGCTCGTATGATGAGTAATGGAGGCCGCCCGTATGATGAGTAATGGAGGCCGCCCCTATGATGAGTAATGGAGGCCGCCCCTATGATGAGTAATGGAGGCCGCCCGTATGATGAGTAAGGGAGGCTGCCCGTATGATGAATAATGGAGGCTGCCCGTATGATGAATAATGGAGGCCGCCCGTATGATGAGGAATGGAGGCCGCCCGTATGATGAATAATGGAGGCCGCCCGTATGATGAATAATGGAGGCCGCCCGTATGATGAGTAATGGACGCCGCCCGTATGATGAGGAATGGAGGCCGCCCGTATGATGAGGAATGGAGGCCGCCCGTATGATGAATAATGGAGGCCGCCCGTATGAGGAATAATGGAGGCTGCCCGTATGATGAGTAATGGAGGCTGCCCCTATGATGAGTAATGGAGGCCGCCCGTATGATGAGGAATGGAGATCGCCCGTATGATAAATAATGGAGGCCGCCCGTATGATGAGTAATGGAGGCCGCCCGTATGATGAGTAATGGAGGCCGCCCTTATGATGAGTAATGGAGGCCGCCCGTATGATGAGTAAGGGAGGCCGCCCGTATGATGAGTAATGGACGCCGCCCGTATGATGAGGAATGGAGGCCGCCCGTATGATGAGGAATGGAGGCCGCCCGTATGATGAGGAATGGAGGCCGCCCGTATGATGAGGAATGGAGGCCGCCCGTATGACCGCCGCCTTGTGACGGTGTACCCATATGTACCGTTATACTGAGGCTGAACAACTAATTGCTTCCCACTTTGCTGTGTATTTAATCTGGGACCCCGCTGACCACTTGTTACCATTCACATTGGAGTTTTCATAGACACAAGTCAGGTATGTATAATGGTTTTAACTTTAGTTGGTTAGGGACCGTCCCAGATGGGTACACCGTCACGAGGTGGGATGGCTTCTTACGTTTTTGCAAAAATGTATATACTAAGTACCCTGTTATTAAGCACTTGCAGTTTATTCATTATTATTCAGGGTATTTTTCATACAATTTTTCTCTTTGTTTTTTTCTTGTCTAGAGGCTGCCATTTACATGCTTGTAATGTTGCATGTTTACTGTTTTTTTGTTACAGCTCAGTTTTCCCCCGTAAATATCCCCATTACAAAAAGGGCCCAGGGCACAGAACCGGGTAATGGCCACCATTGTAACATCCCCAAGACATACACTGCCCGGAACCGAGTACCCCATATTCCTGGGTGCTACACATCTCTCCCTCCGTCCTCCCCGCCCGTCTCTTGCTCCGTCCACTCCACCCGTCTCTCGCTCCGTCCTCCCCACCCGTCTCTCCCTCCGTCCTCCCCGCTCGTCTCTCCCTCAGTCCTCCCCGCCCGTCTCTCCCTCCGTCCTCCCCACCCGTCTCTCCCTCCGTCCTCCCCGCCCGTCTCTCCCTCCGTCCTCCCCGCCCGTCTCTCCCTCTGTCCTCCACGCCCGTCTCTCCCACCGTCCTCCTCGCCCGTCTTTCGCTTTATCCTCCCCATCCGCTTCATTCTCCCCACCCATCTCTCGCTTTATCCTCCCCGCTCGTCTCTCGCTCCATCCTCCCCACCCATCTCTCGCTCCATCCATCTCTCCCTCCGTCCTCTCCCGTCTCTCCCTCCATCCTCCCCGCCTGTCTATCCCTCAGTCCTCCCCGCCAGTCTCTCGCTCCGTCCTCCCCGCCAGTCTCTCGCTCCGTCCTCCCCGCCCGTCTCTCGCTCCATCCTCCCCACCCATCTCTCCCTCCATCCTCCCCACCCATCTCTCGCTCCATCCTCCCCACCCATCTCTCGCTCCATCCTCCCCACCCATCTCTCGCTCCATCCTCCCCACCCATCTCTCGCTCCATCCTCCCCACACATCTCTCGCTCCATCCTCCCTACCCATCTCTCGCTCCATCCTCTCCACCCATCTCTCTCTCCATCCTCTCCACCCATCTCTCTCTCCATTCTCCCCACCCATCTCTCGCTCCATCCTCCCCACCCATCTTTCCCTCCATCCTCCCCATTCATTTGTACCTCCATCCTCCCCACCCATCTGACCTCCTCCTCAGATCTGTTCCTGTGTCACCAGACACACATGGCCACCTCATAGCCTCTTCTGCTCCTGTGATGACATAGATTCTCAGTGCCTAGCATGGGTTAACTTTCTTAAAATTCAGCCAGACATGAAGACAGTTTGTTTATAGATGGGGGATAATCCCTCATTGTTCTACAAGACTCTTGGGGGTTTGGTATTGAAGTTTTTGTTGACTCATGTAATTGTTTTGGCCACTGAAGGCCAGACACCCAGATAACTCAATTATGCGATCTTCCCATTGTATTACGAAGTGAATTGCTAGATGTGATGTAACCCTCACCTGTCTCACCCTTGTCTCTGGATATTTTAATATGGCTTGAAATCTAGCCAATAAGAGCCCAGTCTTTTCCACCAATTGTGAAGACCCCAATGGTCTGTATGGAGAGCTCAGGGGCATAAGAAGGAGGAATGTCCATTGCCCAGAGAGACTCTTGCTACATACTACCAATCTAGAATCTGCGGATCTGATTGCCAAGCTGAACCTGGATTATAACACTACATGGACCTCAGCATCGAATGCAGGGATTCGGCTGAGCTATCAAGGACTACCTAAGGAAGGAATCCAGCTTGGGACAATTTGGTCACCAGGCTACAGACTTTGCTGTGCTCGGTAAGCTTCCTATGCTTGCCACTATTCTTTTCTCGGAGTAGCTGGCCCTGGAAACCCCGATGCACGAACAATGTAATCCCTGGTGAGCAAGCGGAAGGGTGAGACTCTGTTGCCTGTTACATTTGTGTGTTTTGCTGGTTATGTGCTATGTGCCGTTAATTGTTTGGGGATCCAATAAAGTCTTAATATTGTGATTCCCTCACCCTGTGTTGTCTGAGTAGTGTTACACCCACGGTTAAGGAGGCCGGCGTTCAGTTGGGATGAGCCCTGGGCCACGCTGTCTTTCTAATGGCGGCCGGGCCAGTGGATGAGAGCACCAACTGACCCCCGTGTCTCCACACTTGGTGGCAGCGGTGGGATACTACTCAGCCTGGTTTATCCAGGGGAGCTGCAGAGGACTGGTGTTCACGGACACCGTCCAGGGCTCAACAACCATGGAGGCACATAAGCATACCCAGCAGGCCATAGGGGAGGCATTCAGGTTTCGGACGCTGCCATGTCCAACCTCACCAGCTCAGACATGGGACAAGGACCGGAGAGGAGTTACGGCCGCAGCAGTAAATTGATGCTACAGGTTCTATGCCAGAAGTAAAAGGTTGACTACGGGAACGCTGACACTCGGTCAGACTTGATCCGGAAATTAGTTCGTTGGGATGCCCAGAATGATGCAGAGGGCGATGAGGACCCCGCCGATATTGACCTAGAGGATTTAAACTATGTGCCACATCGTGGAACTAGTGACAATCGGGAATCAACTTGGTCCCAAGTAGCCCGAGCCACAGAGTTGTTGGCCGCATTGGGGCCTAAATCCTCAAGAGAAAAGAGGGCTTCTGTTCTGGAATTTTTTTATGGGGTTCCAGCTGCCATACTGCTAACACCAGCCACTCGAGAAGGATGGTCCCACTACCCAGCAGAAGCTGCACCAAAACAAAGGTCTACAAACAGGGTCTGTGACTTGCCCAATCTACAGCGCTGTTATACATGTGGGCGCCTTGGACATATGGATAAAGATTGTCTCCAAAACCGAGGCCCCATGCTTGAAGCCCATCTGCCAGCTCAGCACGACAAGGTCTGTGACATACAGAGCCAGGGACTACGAGACACTGGTTCCTCCATTACCCTGGTAAGCCCAGTTATTGTTTCCTCAGAAGACCATTTACCAGATTCCCAATTATCCATCTCCCTGGCTGAGGGCCAGTGCACGGACATACCTCTGGCATGTGTGCAGTTGGACCTAAGGACCGACCAGGGAGTGGTCGAGGTCGTGCTTATGGACAGCGTCCCCAGACCAGTTATTTTGGGAAATGACCAGGGAGAGGTTGATGTGAGACTTGTGGACAGCCTCCCCACACCTGGTATTTTGGGGACTAACCAGGAGGAAGTTGATGTAGGGCTCATGGATGGTCTCCCCACTTCTGTTATTTTGGGGACTAACCAGGAGGAAATTGAAGTGGGGTTCATTGATGGCCCCACCAAGCCTGTTGTTTCGGATACCAGCCAGAGGGAAGTGGAAGTGGGGCTTGGGGATTACCTGCTCACACCAGTTATTTTGGAGTATGACCTGGGACCAGGACTATCCAGCCAGTTTGTCGCAGCCATCACCCACTTCCAAGCCAAGCAGGACCTTGATGTGGATCTTTTTAACATCTTTTCCAAGGATAATTCACATTCCCAGTCTCCATCATCCACTTCTGAGCCAACAACCATGAGTAAGCCTAACCAGACTGTGGCTATTGACTGGGGGAAGATTGATAGTAAGAAATTTATGCAAGCCCAACTCATGGACCCCACCTTAGTGCTTGTCCGCAATATGTCTCCTCAACCTGGGGGAGGTGTATAGATGTGGGCCTCTGTTGCTGACATCACCATTAAAAAGGACAATCCCGTCATGAGAAGAAGGGTGATCGGAAGCCCATCCTGTCTGGCTAATATTAAGAAGGGGGAAGAATGTGAAGACATGGACTCTCAGTGCCTAGCATGGATTAACTTTCTTAAAATTCAGCCAGACATGAAGACAGTTTGTTTATAGATGGGGGATAATCCCTCATTGTTCTACAAGACTCTTGGGAGTTTAGTATTGAAGTTTTTGTTGACTCATGTAATTGTTTTGGCCACTGAAGGCCAGATACCCATTGTATTGCGATGTGTTTGCTGGATGCGATTTAACTTAGCTATCTCTGCCATTGACCATTATTACTGGGATATTCTGTACACAGCTTGAAATTCATCCAGTAAGAGAAGCAACCTTTTACAACCAATCCGATAAGGGCACAGTATATCCTAAGGGAAGGCTATGGCTACAAAAGGGGACTTCTTGGAGTCACCAGGGTTGATGGATGTTGCATGATCCAGTCTAAGCTCTTAGGAGCTGGCTAGAGGATCAGAACCAGGATGCCTTGTGGACTCGGCTCCAACTAGAGGATCACTTGGTACATGGCTTCAATCTAGGGGCTACGATTCCGATTGGAGACCATAACCGCAGTCTAGGGATTTCGACTCCGGCTGCCAGGATTATATCATATCATCATACCAGAGACTACTTAAGGAAGAAACCCAGGTTGGGACAATTTGGTCACCTGGCTACAGACTTTGCTGTGCTCGGTAAGCTTCCTATGATTGCCACTATTCTTTTCTCGGAGTAGCTGGCCCTGGAAACCCCGATGCATGAACAATCTAATCCCTGGTGAGCCAGCGGAAGGGTGAGACTCTGTTGCCTGTTACATTTGTGTGTTTTGCTGGTTATGTGCTATGTGCCGTTAATTGTTTGGGGATCCAATAAAGTCTTAATATTCCCTCATCCTGTGTTGTCTTAGTAGTGTTCCATCCACGGTTAAGGAGGTCGTCGTTCAGTTGGGATGAGCCATGGGCCATGCTGTCTTTCTAAAGGTGGCCGGTTCAGCGGACGAGAGCACCCACTGACCCCCGTGTCTCCACAGCTCCCACCTACTAACACTCTCTCTGCTTCTGTTCACTGTTGGTGATATCTCTCCAAATCCTTGCCCTCCTCACCACATCCCCACAGTCACTTCTATCCCCATCCACGATCTATCACAAATTTCCGCAACCCATCTGTGTCACCCAGGGAAGGGGCTACTCAGTCCCGGGCGGTTGCAAACGGGAATGTTACTTCAGGTGGCCGTTGCCCAGTCTCGTGCCCTGGGGACGCTTAATAAAAGGGGGTATTTACAGGGGATAATAGAGTTAATGTTCGTGACGCCATCTGCGGGTTGTGGTTAAGAATAGGGAACCACCGCTGCTCAACGTGGGTACTCCCAGGGATGGTGATAGTGGCAGCTATGATGGTAGGCCCTCCACATGTAGGGCTGTGCCTGGGAGTTGTATGGTGTATAATGATGGAGACCACAGCAGGTTAACTTTAACAGTTTCTACTCACATGGACCCTCGGCTTGCTGGTTCCGGTCCCTGTATTGCCAGTGCCAGATAATGACTCAGGTTGCTCTTCCCCCAGCACTCTCAGTGTAGTTGAGACCCCGAAGCTTGGAACTTTGGTGGGTCCCCCGGCTGTGATACAGCGGTTTTTCCGTTCGGCTGGCAGTGTGGACCTTGCGTGCAGGTAAGTGTCCGAACCTCGATCCTAGTTTACTGCTGATGCCCTCGAATCTGAAAGGTCAGTGAGGCCCCTGGAAAGCCCTCAACGTGCAGGTATTTGCCAAACAGTCTGAAACTTGCACTTGACCTATGGCTCTGTGCCCCGTACGTGCCCAGATTCCAGTAGGGCTCTCTCATACCGTCCCTGGGGTCTTGACTCCTGCCCAGATGTACTTGCTTGCCCTGGCTGGCAATCTGACTCCCGTGCCCCTGAGTCACTGTTACACACACCCAGCCTGAGGCACGTCTGCTCTCCTCACTACATCCTGGCAGACTACTTCCTGTTCTCTCACAGACTGGCCTGCCCCATCCCACCAGGTGGTTTAGTCCCTGGGTTCGCTCTGCCCACTGGGTGGCCCTCCCACTAGCCCTGGTGTGAGTGGCAACTGGGATCTTTAGGTGTGTGTTGCTGGCACTGGTGTTACAGGTCCCAGTGGGTAGGTCCTGCATCCCCAAGAGGATGCAGTTCACTGTAGTGCCCTGAGGGTCTCAGGGGCGCTACATTCCCCCTTGGTTAAACACAGCAGGTACTCAGGCTGTAAGCGAGCAGAGTTTTATTGAACCGGAATAAAGAAGTAAAAAGGTTAATGCATAACATTCTTTCCGCGCAGGGGAGGCACATTTCTTATAATGTTATTGTGAGGCAAATCCTGGGATATGAAGAGGAATTATGATGTTCAGTCATAATTTCTCTAATCGCTCCCGTTGTCACCCATCCCTTCTCCCTTCACACACAGAAATCCTTTGCAGATTGTTGTTAAAGGAAATGTGTCAAATCCAACTACACAGCCAGAGGCAATCTCCTATGATATGGAGATTAGCTGAGCTGTTAGCCCTGGGAAGCATCAAAAGACCCAGGAAGACCCCCCTCAGTGACACTGTGGTAAAAGTTTGTATCTACCTAGAAGGCTTTGAAGTCTCCAGACAGCCAGGCTCCAGTAGAATAAGTGTAATATCTCGTGAGCCGTGCTTCCTATAAATATGGCAAGCAGAAAAATGGTGTCCCAACATGCGGACAATGCTAGCACATATTTTATATAGAGGTGGGACCTTTAGAAGTATCCCAAACGTGATATGGGCCAGTGGGGAACCAGCAGACCAGCCATGTGTCCTATCATTTTGAAGGTAAATTCATAACTGTGAAAATGAGAGCATTGGCGTCCGCCTACGACGTTCCCAGGCAAAGTTATGGCCAATAATCCCTTGGGGATACTATTTTAGATACAGGACAAGGGTGGAGCTGTACACTCCTGTGAAGTCACCAAACGGGAGGGGACATGGATTGTAACAGGTTGATAACCACAGTTCAGACATTTTGGCTTGTTCTTTGCTCGAGGGTCTGTGTCTGGAAAGACCTGTGAGGAAGTGTTATGATCCGGAACCATGGAAGACCACCACAAATCATTGGCAAAAGGTGACAAGAGCATTGGCAACTAATCTGACCGCCATCCCCTTACTAACCATCACAACTAGAAGTAGCCGAGGGGTGAACTAACATCCTGTGCACCACGAACCCAGCCGGAGAACTAACTATCCTAAAGGTAGGAAAGATGAATAACTCTCTGCCTCAGAAAATAGACAAGAATAGCTAGACCCCAACATTCAAAGACTGCGGTGATATAGGAAAAACACAATACACAGGTAGATGACAGGATTAGCAAAAGGTGAGGCCCCCGCTGACTAAAATAGGAAAGGACAGGAAAGGGACTGATGGTGGCCAGAGAAAACCCCTGCAAAATACCAACTTCCTGATAGTACAAAAAGGCCCTCAGATCGCACGATCTGAACTCCGTCCTATACCAGGTGCCCTTGTCATACCAATGAACAGAAAACAAGAAGCATAACAAAGTCAACAAGCCACAAACACATGACCCAAAGGAGCTATACTCTACACAGAACTGCAGGGAGTTCCTCAACAATCCACTAAGGGGGAAAATCCCTGCAAGCAAATAAACTGAAACCAACCACAGCAAATGACAAACCCAGATAAACAAAAGAACCAGACAATAAATAAAGAGCAAGCACTTATCTGGGAAAGATGTGGTGTAGAGCAGGATTAAGCAGGCTGGAGATACAAAGAACAACTGACATCCGGCAACAGCCTGCAATCAGACCAGGATTTAAATAAGCAGAGAGTTAGCAAAGGAAACACCCACTGCACAACACACCTGGTCCAAGTCCAAACCATTCCTGGCCACCAGAGGGAGCCTCCCAGCAGCCAAAACATAACTAACATTCACAACAGTACCCCCCCTTGAGGAGGGGTCACCGAACCCTCACCCATGCCACCGGGTCGCTCGGGATGAGCATGATGGAAGGCGCGAACCAACCTGTCCGCATGAATGTCAGAAGCCACAACCCAAGAGTTATCCTCCTGCCCATAACCCTTCCATTTCACAAGGTACTGAAGCTGACGCCTACTGCGACGGGAATCCAGATTTTTTTCAACCTCATACTCCAGATCCCCTTGTACCAAAACAGGGTCAGGAGGCGCTGCTGCAGGAACTGCTGGCTCCACATGTTTCTTCAACAAGGACTTATGGAAGACATTGTAAATCTTAAATGACGCAGGCAGAGTCAAACGGAAAGATACAGGGTTAATAATCTCCGAAATCTTATAAGGTCCAATAAATCTGGGCTTAAATTTAGGAGACGGAACTCTCATAGGAATATGTTTAGAGGACAACCACACCACGTCCCCTACTTTAAACCGGGGACCAACAGTCCGACACCGGTTGGCAAACTTTTGGGCAGTTTCTTGGGACTGAAACAATTTATCCACTACCTGCCCCCAAATCTGCTGCATTCTGTTGACCACCGAATCCACCCCCGGACAGTCAGATGCCTCAAGCTGCCCTGAGAGGAACCTAGGGTGATACCAAAAATTGCAGAAAAAGGGGGACACCAACGTGGTAGAGCTAGCTCTATTGTTAAGGGCAAATTCAGCCAAAGGCAAAAACGAAACCCAGTCATCCTGATCCACAGAAACAAACACCGTAAATAGGTCTCCAGGGTCTGGTTAGCCCTTTCAGTCTGACCGTTGGTCTGAGGATGAAACGCCGAGGAGAAAGACAGCTGAACACCCAATTTGGAGCAAAAAATCCCCCAAAACCTGGATGCAAACTGCACCCCTCTGTCAGAAACAATGTTTTCGGGAATACCATGCAAACGAACAACATGTTGGAAAAACAAAGGCACCAACTCTGATGAAGACGGCAACTTAGATAGGGGAACCAAGTGGACCATCTTGGAGAATCACAGATCACCAAAATCACAGTCATTTTCTGAGAGACGGGAAGCTCTGAAATAAAATCCATAGAGATGTGCGTCCAAGGTTTCTTAGGTACAGGCAAAGGCAATAATAGCCCACTAGAATGTGAACAACAGGGCTTGGACCTAGAACAAACTCCACATGACTGCACAAAACGACGGACATCTCGGGACAGGGAAGGCCACCAAAAAGAGCGTCGCACAAGATCTCGAGTACCAAAAATGCCAGGATGACCAGCCAAAACAGAGCAATGAACCTCAGAGACAACTCGGTCTCTCAATTGGTCTGGGACAAACAGTTTCCCTGTAGCACATCTCTCAGGTTTATCCCCCTGAAATTCCGCCAGTGCCAACCGCAGATCAGGCGAAATAGCCGAGAAAACTACACCATCATTCAGGATAGTAGACGGTTCGACAACCTCCAAAGAGTCAGCGCAGAAACTCCTGGAAAGGGCATCAGCCTTAACATTCTTGGTGCCCGGCAAAAAAGAGACCACAAAATTAAACCGGGTAAAAAACAAAGCCCACCTGGCCTGCCGAGGATTCAACCTCTTGGCCGATTCCAGATAGATGAGATTCTTGTGGTCCGTAAGCACCACAACTTGATGCCTAGCCCCCTCCAACCAATGCCTCCACTCTTCAAATGCCCACTTCATAGCCAATAATTCCCGGTTCCCCACATCATAATTCCATTCAGAAGGAGCAAACTTCTGAGAGAAAAAGGCACAGGGCTTAAGTTTACCCGAAGTAGCGTCTCGTTGAGACAGAACAGCACCTGCTCCGATCTCCGAGGCATCGATCTCAACTTGAAATGGGCGAGACACATCAGGCTGATGCAGAACTGGGGCAGAAGTGAATCGCCTTTTAAAATCCTGGAAGGCCACAATAGCCTCAGGGGTCCAATGCTCAGCATCAGCTCCCTTCTTTGTCAAATCTGTCAGAGGTTTGACAATGGCAGAAAAATTGGCTATAAATTTACGGTAAAAATTAGCAAACCCCACAAACCGCTGCAGGGATTTTAGAGAAGTCGGTTGCACCCAGTCGTAAATAGCCTGAACCTTAACCGGGTCCATTTCAATAGCGAAGGGAGACAGGATGAAGCCCAAAAAGGAAATCCTTTGCACCCCAAAGAGGCACTTTGACCCCTTAACGTACAGTGCATTATCCTTAAGTATTTGAAAATCATCCCGTACTTGCCCAACATGAGAGTCCCAATCATCAGAAAAAATCAAGATGTCATCCAAATACAAAATCAAAAATTTACCAATAAGGTCCCGAAAAATATTCATGAAGGCCTGGAAGACGGAGGGTGCATTAGTGAGCCCAAAAGGCATCACTAGGTACTCAAAATGCCCCTCAGGAGTATTAAAAGCCGTCTTCCATTCATCACCCTCCTTAATACCGATGAGATTATACGCACCCTTGAGATCCAGTTTCGTAAACCATTTGGCACTCTTCACTCTAGAGAACAGATCAGACATCAGAGGCAAAGGGTACTGATATTTGACCGTAATTTTATTAAGAAGACGGTAATCAATACAAGGCCTCAACGAACCATCTTTCTTAGCAACAAAGAAGAAGCCGGCACCCAAAGGAGAAGATGAGGGACGAATGTGCCCCTTCTCCAATGATTCCCTGATGTATGACCGCATGGCATCATGTTCGGGCACAGACAAGTTGAAAATCCGCTCCTTGGGAAATTTACAACCGGGCACCAACTCAATGGCACAGTCACAGTCCCGGTGTGGGGGCAGAGAATCAGATTCCTGGTCATTAAATACATCACGGAAATCAGACAAGAAGGCCGGAAAATCAACTGCCTGAGCAGACATGGAGGACACGGAAAGGTCCTGATGCAAACCTTGACAACCCCAACTAGCTACCGACAAGGATCTCCAGTCAAGAACCGGATTATGGGTCTGCAACCACGGAAATCCCAGTACCAAGGTATCCTGTAGATTATGCAATACTAAAAATGTACAAGTTTCCTGATGCGCTGGTGCAACTCTCATAGGCACCTGGGTCCAAAATTGGGGTTTATGTTCTGCCAAAGGGGTAGCATCAATGCCCCTTAAAGGAATAGGAGTTTGCAAAGGAACCATGGGGAAACCACAATCCCTAGCAAACCCAAAATCCATCAAATTGAGCGCTGCCCCTGAGTCCACAAAGGCAAATGCAGAAAAGGAGGACAATGAGCAAATCAATGTGACAGACAAAAGAAACTTTGGTTGCAAAGAACCCACAGTAACAGAAGTAGCCAATCTCCTTTCACGTTTAGGGCAGACAGAGATGTTACGAGAAGCGTCTCCACAATAGAAGCACAGTCTATTCTTCCGTCTGAACCCCTGCCGACTAGCATTAGAAAGGACCCTATCACACTCCATAGGCTCCAAAGGCTGTTCCACAGGCACAAAACCAGCAGGTATCTTCCTGCGCTCACATAAACGCCTATCAATCTGAATTGGCCAAGGTCATAGAGGCATCAAGACCAGAAGTGACGGGAAATCCTACCATTACATCCTTCACAGCATCCGCAATACCCTTGCGAAAAAGAGCCACAAGAGCATCATCATTCCATTTAGTAAGGACCGCCCACTTACGAAATTTCTGACAAAATGTTTCTGCAGAATCCAAACCCTGAGTTAAGGACAACAAGACCTTTTCTGCGTGGTCCGCAATATTGGGTTCATCATATAATAATCCCAAGGCCTGAAAAAAGGAGTCCACATC
The DNA here is from genome assembly GCF_048569485.1 of Anomaloglossus baeobatrachus. Lineage (NCBI taxonomy): Eukaryota > Metazoa > Chordata > Amphibia > Anura > Aromobatidae > Anomaloglossus > Anomaloglossus baeobatrachus. Next base: position 1,295,956 of record NC_134353.1, on the reverse strand, counting down.
ACTGAGAATCGGATCATCAGACGCTAAAGAGAAGGCCCAGTCCTGAGGGTCACCATGCAGCAAGGAGATGACAATCTTAACCTGCTGTACGGGATTCCCTGAGGACTTAGGGCGCAGGTCAAAAAATAATTTACAATTATTTTTGAAGCTCAAAAATATCGACCTATCTCCCGAAAAAAATTCAGGAACAGGAATCTTAGGCTCTGCAAGGGGAGTCTGTGCAAGATAAGACTCTATACGACGAACCTTAGCATCAAGATGAGCAACACGCTCACCCAATTCATCCATGCTAGACAAAAGGAATCTTCCACAGAACCCAAAGAAGAAGAGGAAAAACACCTAAAAAAAAAAAAAAGTTCTCAGCAGCTTTTTTTTTTTTCCCGTCTTAAGAGTACCCTTTAAATTTGTTGGCCGGATGTACTGTTATGATCCGGAACCATGGAAGACCACCATAACTCATTGGTAAAAGGTGACAAGAGCATTGGCAACTAATCTGGCCGCCATCCCCTTACTAACCATCACAACTAGAAGTAGCCGAGGGGTGAACTAACATCCTGTGCACCGCGAACCCAGCCGGAGAACTATCTATCCTAAAGGTAGGAAAGATGAATAACTCTCTGCCTCAGAAAATAGACAAGAATAGCTAGCCCCCCACATTCAAAGACTGCGGTGATATAGGAAAAACACAATACACAGGTAGATGACAGGATTAGCAAAAGGTGAGGCCCCCGCTGACTAAAATAGGAAAGGACAGGAAAGGGACTGATGGTGGCCAGAGAAAAACCCTGCAAAATACCAACTTCCTGATAGTACAAAAAGGCCCTCAGATCGCTCGATCTGAACTCCGTCCTATACCAGGTGCCCTTGTCATACCAATGAACAGAAAACAAGAAGCATAACAAAGTCAACAAGCCACAAACACATGACCCAAAGGAGCTATACTCCAAACATAACTGCAGGGAGTTCCCCAACAATCCACTGAGGGGGAAAATCCCTGGAAGGAAATAAACTGAAACCAACCACAACAAATGACAAACCCAGATAAACAAAAGAACCAGACAATAAATAAAGAGCAAGCACTTTATCTGGAGTGGATGTGGTGTAGAGCAGGATTAAGCAGGCTGGAGATACAAAGAACAACTGACATCCGGCAACAGCCTGCAATCAGACCAGGATTTAAATAAGCAGAGAGTTAGCAAAGGAAACACCCACTGCACAACACACCTGGTCCAAGTCCAAACCATTCCTGGCCACCAGAGGGAGCCTCCCAGCAGCCAAAACATAACTAACATTCACAACAAGGAAGTTCCTGGAACCCTGGTCTAGCAGCGCCCCCCTGTGGCCAGATGCACAAGGTAACTGCTTGAACTGTATGCCTGTTTGTAATCCATAACTTACTTGTAAATGTACTCTGACCTATCTATGTATATATTCTGTAGATTCCATGTTGTATATATTGTAGTTTCTAGTGTGGCTTAGGCCGATTAAATTATATAATTAATCTTGGGCTGTTCTGTTATCTCGATCTTGAATTCCACGTCTGTGTGCTCGGCGAATAGTTACCGTAAATCGGTTGGTGGCAGCGAGTTTATGCCAAGGATCATTGTGGGGTGGCCGGTGAGATTTGGGGAGGTTTAGATATATTTCCATCCGCTGAGGTCGGGGGAATATATACCTTACTCTCACCGGGAGCCCTTCAGTCATCGGCATAGTAGAATAGCGGCCTCCTTGCTTATTGTCCGGCAATTCCATAATTGGCCTGACTATAAGAGGGGCGCTAGAGAGCGCATCACGTGCTCTGTCAGTCGGACGGGTGGTAGAAAGGAAGGGCGTAATTTCCGCTTCCTGCCTCCCGATCGCGACATATTGGTGGCAAGCGGTGGGATCGAGATAATAGTGTGTGTGAGTGTGAGACCCATACTCCCAGACACTAAAGACTGCCAGTAGCAGCTGTGGCTGCTGGGGTCTTCAGACCAGTCTAATTACACGTATAATAATCCCCAATTATATGAAAATAATTTTTATTTTTATTCAAGTAAAAAAAGTTTTTTTTACACCACACCATTTTGTGCATACTGACATTACATTGATCAATTGTCTTAAGCCAACTAAATGGCAACCCCTGATCTTGAATATCAAGAACAGGGTTTACAATGAAATAGAAGACAAATTGATACAATTTAACATATATAGCCAATTGCTGGTTCACCGAAGGACACAGAATGTATAAGCCAAACTTAACTCGGTAGCTCCCAATGTGACTATGCTGGCACGTTCGTGCTGATTCTGTGGTCACAGTCAGATATATTCATTCAGGAGTATCCACACAAGGCGTTGGAAAATAGGTCCTTTAATCAATGTAGTGAACCGCCAACCATTTCATATTAATTTAAGACGTCTCCACCTCGACACGTTTCCCCACACAGGCATGTGGTTCATCAGGAGGCTGGGAAGGTAAGTATAGTCTTATCAGCTTTTCATCGGACATACATAGACAAACAGACATAAGGATACAACAAGTGCACAAAATTCCATCAAACCGGTAACAAAATAGATAGATAACTCACTTGTCAGATAGTATAATATGGGGTATGCAGGTCCATGGCGCCAGACAAACAGATCAGCAGCACTACAGTCAATACTGTCTTGATGACATGCTCCCGTCCTCCAGGCGTCATGGAGCTGTATATTCCCCGCTGCCTTAAATAGCCCTAACTAAAACCAAACAGCTGTGGGGAAACCCCCCCTCTTCCCCCATTCAGCGTCACCGCAGTCTCAGCTGCGCATGCGCCGCCGGCGCCACCAGTGCGCATGCCCCAGCTACGTAATGTGAAGGGAAACCCTTCACAGTACTAAGCAACGCCTTCCTCATCGTGAGCTCACGCGGTCACATGATCAAGAGTGGGCGTGTTTGAAGCAATATGAGACGCAACCGCACTGAGATACAGAAGGAACTTAGAAAGTCCAAGCTTGTAAGATGACATAAGGGCATTTACAATGAGACGCAGCTGCACTGAGATACACAAGGAACTTAGAAAGTCCACAGCTTGTAAGATGACATAAGGGCATTTACAATGAGACGCAGCTGCACTGAGATACACAAGGAACTTAGAAAGTCCAAGCTTGTAAGATGACATAAGGGCATTTACAATGAGACGCAGCCGCACTGAGATACACAAGGAACTTAGAAAGTCCACAGCTTTTAAGATGACATAAGGGCATTCAAAGAGGCAGCATATATACATAGCAATTTTAAAGATAGGGATCCCACGCACATATAAATGCAAATGCAGCCATAACAATAATAATAAAAACATTCACATTATACATATACAATCAGTAGTCACCAATTCATGCTAACTAAATACGTATCATCCACATGCAGTTAGCAGGTCCGATGCTGGCAAAATCAATATAATCCAAGACCAGACACCATGATGGTTTAAGTTTTAGGATCCCCCCATCAATTCATTGACTTAGAAAATTACATATCAGTTAAAGTTTCTCCAACAAATGAATATGATACTTCAAATATTTCCCTTTAATATGGGTAATCTCCCAAAAGGGGGATTAATTCTTCCTAAGCACGACACCTGTCTTCTAGAATAAATGGGCCTATCAATAATTAAGTGGGGAGGAAACAGTTAAAGGAGAGCTGCTCATTGAGCCCCCCCCCGGAGCTAGTGATCCCATTCTAAATATCCAAGCCGATTCCCTCTGTACCAGAACCCTGTCAAAATCACCACCCCTCGGACTACGTCTGACAAGCTCTAGTGCTGAAAAATATATGAATTTAGTGTCACCTTGGTGTACACCATTCATGTGTCGAGCAATAGGAGTGTCACGTTTGTTTCGAATATCCGACAGGTGCTCACCCACATGTCTCCGCAGCTCACGTAGGGTTTTAACCACGTAATCAAAGGGACACGTGCAAGTAGCCCTATATACAACCCCCATTGTCTTACAGTTAAAGAAATTCCGCAAAAAGAACTTTTTCCCATTTGCTGAACTTCTCACCATCTTACAGTGTTCCATCGAGTCGCAAAAACTACAGTTACCGCATCGATACATACCTACCACTTGTCTATCTAACCACGTGCCTTCTGGGCGTGGCCCCTGATACATACTGTGCACAAGTTTATCCCCTATAGACCGACCCCTCCTGTATGTAATACAGGGGGCCTTCGAGATAAACTTGGCCAGATCAGGATCCAGGGTCTTCAGACCAGCTCAACACTAGAGTGTCAGAGTGCAGATACTGTAAGGTGTGTGGGCGCATCAGGTGGCAGTTCTGTGTCAGTGACCAAAGTCTGCAAGAATGGCTGAGGGCACCAGGAGCCACAAAGCTAAAGAAATGGACGATGCTCTGGCCAGAGGCGGGGAGGTGGAGGACGGTGCTGTGGACCGCAATGACGAGGTTGTCCACGAGCCCGCCAAGAGCCCGACGCCCGATAACAGCTCTGCAGAGGACATCGCACAACCAGGCAATTATGGACAAGATGAGGAGGAGCTCACCCAAATGTCCTCAGGGAGCCAGATGCCAGCCCTCCGCTCTGCAATGGACAGTGAATCACGAGGCTCTTCAGCTGCCACAGATCACCACTTGCCAATCCACCGAGCCTGGCAGGCTCGGATGCCCTGCTACAACTGGCTATGGCCCTACTCCAGGCTGGAGACCGGGAGGGCTACCAGGACCTCATGGCAGACCGCAAGGCAGCGCGTGAGGCTGCAGAGCGAGAGCGCAAGGCAGAGCGTGACCACCAGCTGCAGCTAGCTCAGCTCCGGCCCTCATCAGCCACCCGTGACCATCGAGACACCAAGCTTCCAAAGGTCCATGTTGAGGACTTCCCAGTGCTGGAGAAGGATGGAGACTTGGATTCTTTTCTGACGGCCTTTGAACGGACTTGCCGGCAGCACCATATGGACAAGAACCAGTGGGCCAAATACCTGATCCCCCATTTAGGAGTAAGGCCCTGGAAATCCTTGGGGAGTTGCCTGCTGAGGCAGATCAGGGCTATGACACCATCAAGCGGGCCCTGATCCAACAGTACAACCTTACTCCGGAGTCCTACCGCAAGAAGTTACGAAGCCTGCAGAAGGGACCAAAGGACTCCTGGGCTGACCACCGGCGGGCACTTGCCAGAGCTGCCGACCACTGGACCCAAGGCCTGCAGCTTTCCACCGGACCGGAGATCCTGGATTTGTTCATCACGGAGCAACTCTTGTGGAACTGCCCTGAGAATCTCTGCCAGTTCATCTGAGACCAGAAGCCAAAGGGGTCCACTGCTATGGCCACCCTGGCGGATGATTATACCAACAATCGGGCCCCTTAGGCCAAGAGAGTGGCCGCCAGCAGCACCTGGAGAGGGGGTAAGATGATTTCTGCGACTGCCCTACCTGCCCCTAGACTGCAGGGGGTGTCCCCCCCAACTCCCCTCTCCAGGCCCGTGGCAGAACCAAGGTGGTGCCACCAGGGCAACCAACCCAGACACTTCAAGGCCATGTGCCCTCAGCGTCCCAAGGCCCCATCCCCGTCCCAAAAACCGCCCACAGTGTGGTGTGTGGGTGGGGGTGGTGGTAGGTCCTGGGACAACTTACAGCCCGTCACAGTCGGCCGGTCTACGACCATGGGATTGCGAGACAGCGCCGCTGAGGTGACCCTCATACAGCCTGAGATGGTGTCCCCCCAAGACTTCGTGCCCGGAAAAACCCTCGCTGTCTCCGGGATTGGAGGCATTGACCCAGCGCTGCCCGTCGCCAAGGTTTATTTGGATTGGGGCGCAGGATGAGGGGTGAAAGAGGTGGGGATAACTGATCGGATTCGCGCCAAAGTGTTACTTGGGACAGATTTGGGGCGGATAACCTCCCAGTTTGAGGCTCCCGAATCCCCAAGGGCTGATCTTTCATCCAGTACTGACATACCCCCTGACAATGTTGATGTGTTATCTGTACGTGATGTAAGGGAGGAGGGAGTGAGCTCGGGGTCTTCTGCTTACACTGACACCACACACACAGCTGCAGCTGTGACAGGGGAGGGGGTGGGAGAAGGGTGTGACAATGCCTTTACCTGTGATCAGTTGTATACCAATTCCAATATTAAAGTAAATATTACGTTCAAGCAAAATTTTTACTACTTTTTTATAAAAATGTGCTTTGTTAATATCAACTGAACATACATACATAAATTTCATAAAAACAGGGGGGAAAAAGGGAGGATAATTAACCCTGTCCTTTTTCCTGCCTCTACTACGGGGGTCGGCGTCCTACATATACAGACGCCCCCGTTCCACGACGACTGACCCTGGGTTGCCCTCCCTACTGATTAACGAGTGCAATCCCTCTAAAGAATGAATCAACCCCAACAATAGTAACACCACAGTGAGGAAGAGGTGCTCAGTCAATAATGGCTAATTTGTCTGTATCACCAGTTTGACCTAGGGGGTTTAGGGCCTTAGGGTCAGAGACAGGGCCGGCTCCAGGTTTTTGTGGGCCCCGGGCGGAAGAGTCCCAGTGGGCCCCATCCACACACAGACACCGATACGAACACGTACATATACATATTTAAAGACAAACTCACAAAAATACATATAAACAGACAAATCTATACAGTCATATACACTTACAGACAGACACACACACACACACAAACACAAGTCTGCTGCATACAGACAGACACACACACACACAAGTCTGCTACATACAGACAGACAAACACACACAACTCTGCTACATACAGACAAACACACACAACTCAGCTACATACAGACAAACACACACAACTCAGCTACATACAGACAAACACACACAACTCTGCTACATACAGACAAACACACACAACTCTGCTACAAACAGACAAACACACACAACTCTGCTACATACAGACAAACACACACAACTCTGCTACATACAAACACACACAACTCTGCTACATACAGACAAACACACACAACTCTGCTACGTACAGACAAACACACACACAACTCTGCTACATACAAACACACACACAACTCTGCTACATACAGACAAACACACACAACTCTGCTACATACAGACAAACACACACAACTCTGCTACATACAGACAAACACACACAACTCTGCTACATACAAACACACACAACTCTGCTACATACAAACACATACAACTCTGCTACATACAAACACACACAACTCTGCTACATACAGACAAACACACACAACTCTGCTACATACAGACAAACACACACAACTCTGCTACATACAAACACACACAACTCTGCTACATACAGACAAACACATACAACTCTGCTACATACAGACAAACACACACAACTCTGCTACATACAGACAAACACAACTCTACTACATACAGACAAACACACAACTCTGCTACATACAAACACATACAACTCTGCTACATACAGACAAACACATACACAACTCTGCTACATACAGACAAACACACACAACTCTGCTACATACAGACAAACACACACAACTCTGCTACATACAGACAAACACATACACAACTCTGCTACATACAGACAAACACATACACAACTCTGCTACATACAGACAAACACACACAACTCTACTACATACAGACAAACACATACAACTCTGCTACATACAGACAAACACATACAACTCTGCTACATACAGACAAACACATACAACTCTACTACATACAGACAAACACATACAACTCTGCTACATACAGACAAACACACACAACTCTGCTACATACAAACACACACAACTCTGCTACATACAGACAAACACACACAACTCTGCTACATACAGACAAACACACACAACTCTGCTACATACAGACAAACACACACAACTCTGCTACATACAGACAAACACACACAACTCTGCTACATACAGACAAACACATACAACTCTGCTACATACAGACAAACACACACAACTCTACTACATACAGACAAACACATACACAACTCTGCTACATACAGACAAACACACACAACTCTACTACATACAGACAAACACATACAACTCTGCTACATACAGACAAACACATACAACTCTGCTACATACAGACAAACACACACAACTCTACTACATACAGACAAACACATACAACTCTGCTACATACAGACAAACACATACAACTCTGCTACATACAGACAAACACACACAACTCTACTACATACAGACAAACACATACAACTCTGCTACATACAGACAAACACATACAACTCTACTACATACAGACAAACACATACAACTCTGCTACATACAGACAAACACACACAACTCTGCTACATTCAGACAAATGCACACAACTCTGCTGCTCTGTGGGGCCCACACCCGCGGCTCGGCGGGGACAGCACCCGCAGCAGCACCCGCGGCTCGGCGGGGCCCACACCCGCGGCTCGGCGGGGACAGCACCCGCGGCAGCACCCGCGGCTCGGCGGGGCCCACACCCGCGGCTCGGCGGCGACAGCACCCGCGGCTCGGCGGGGCCCACACCCGCGGCTCGGCGGCGACAGCACCCGCGGCTCGGCGGGGCCCACACCCGCGGCTCGGCGGCGACAGCACCCGCGGCTCGGCGGGGCCCACACCCGCGGCTCGGTGGGTACAGCACCCGCGGAATCGGCGGGGGGGATTGGCAGGGGCCAGGGCATACATCTGGGGGGATTGAAGCAGCTCACCGGGGCCTATAATGGGGAGGCGGGGAGGGCACTTACCCGATTAGGTCACGGTGGAGAGGGGGCCCACACAGCGCCGGACAGAAGCTCGCCTCCTTCATCTGTGGGACTGAGAAGGCGGTAGCTCCGCCCACAGATGAAATTCAAACCAGGATGTCTGCGCGCCTTAAAGTGACGGCGCCGCAGATTGCTGCCGAGGACTGCGGTCCCCGGAACTCGGCCAGGGACCGCAGAACTGTAAAGGCGAGTGGGCCCCGGCCAAGGGACAGGAGAACTGACGAGGCCGAGTGGGCCCCCCCGGCTCTCCAGGGCCCCGGCATTTGCCCGGGTTTGCCGGGTGCTGACGCCGGCCCTGGTCAGAGACTGTCAATAGGTCTGTGTGCTCAGTAGCAGATATAGATAGATAGATACAGTTAGGTCCAGAAATATTTGGACAGTGACACAAGTTTTGTTATTTTAGCTGTTTACAAAAACATGTTCAGAAATACAATTATATATATAATATGGGCTGAAAGTGCACACTCCCAGCTGCAATATGAGAGTATTCACATCCAAATCGGAGAAAGGGTTTAGGAATCATAGCTCTGTAATGCATAGCCTCCTCTTTTTCAAGGGACCAAAAGTAATTGGACAAGGGACTCTAAGGGCTGCAATTAACTCTGAAGGCGTCTCCCTCGTTAACCTGTAATCAATGAAGTAGTTAAAAGGTCTGGGGTTGATTACAGGTGTGTGGTTTTGCATTTGGAAGCTGTTGCTGTGACCAGACAACATGCGGTCTAAGGAACTCTCAATTGAGGTGAAGCAGAACATCCTGAGGCTGAAAAAAAAGAAAAAATCCATCAGAGAGATAGCAGACATGCTTGGAGTAGCAAAATCAACAGTCGGGTACATTCTGAGAAAAAAGGAATTGACTGGTGAGCTTGGGAACTCAAAAAGGCCTGGGCGTCCACGGATGACAACAGTGGTGGATGATCGCCGCATACTTTCTTTGGTGAAGAAGAACCCGTTCACAACATCAACTGAAGTCCAGAACACTCTCAGTGAAGTAGGTGTATCTGTCTCTAAGTCAACAGTAAAGAGAAGACTCCATGAAAGTAAATACAAAGGGTTCACATCTAGATGCAAACCATTCATCAATTCCAAAAATAGACAGGCCAGAGTTACATTTGCTGAAAAACACCTCATGAAGCCAGCTCAGTTCTGGAAAAGTATTCTATGGACAGATGAGACAAAGATCAACCTGTACCAGAATGATGGGAAGAAAAAAGTGTGGAGAAGAAAGGGAACGGCACATGATCCAAGGCACACCACATCCTCTGTAAAACATGGTGGAGGCAACGTGATGGCATGGGCATGTATGGCTTTCAATGGCACTGGGTCACTTGTGTTTATTGATGACATAACAGCAGACAAGAGTAGCCGGATGAATTCTGAAGTGTACCGGGATATACTTTCAGCCCAGATTCAGCCAAATGCCGCAAAGTTGATCGGACGGCGCTTCATAGTACAGATGGACAATGACCCAAAGCATACAGCCAAAGCTACCCAGGAGTTCATGAGTGCAAAAAAGTGGAACATTCTGCAATGGCCAAGTCAATCACCAGATCTTAACCCAATTGAGCATGCATTTCACTTGCTCAAATCCAGACTTAAGACGGAAAGACCCACAAACAAGCAAGACCTGAAGGCTGCGGCTGTAAAGGCCTGGCAAAGCATTAAGAAGGGGGAAACCCAGCGTTTGGTGATGTCCATGGGTTCCAGACTTAAGGCAGTGATTGCCTCCAAAGGATTCGCAACAAAATATTGAAAATAAAAATATTTTGTTTGGGTTTGGTTTATTTGTCCAATTACTTTTGACCTCCTAAAATGTGGAGTGTTTGTAAAGAAATGTGTACAATTCCTACAATTTCTATCAGATATTTTTGTTCAAACCTTCAAATTAAACGTTACAATCTGCACATGAATTCTGTTGTAGAGGTTTCATTTCAAATCCAATGTGGTGGCATGCAGAGCCCAACTCGCGAAAATTGTGTCACTGTCCAAATATTTCTGGACCTAACTGTATATGTGATGATTTGCTATTCAAGAAATACCCAATTAGTTATTTCAAAGACTGTCCAACGCGTTTCACCCTTTTAAAAATTGAGGGCTCATCAGGGGCTTTGCAACTGTATCTTGAAAGAAATTCTGTTTGGCAATTCCATACTGGTAAAGTCCTCTTTGCCACTTTGAGGGGTATCTGAGATGAAGAAGTATTGCTTCACAGCTAGTGTGTCCTGAGATGTATCAGGATGAGGACATTGCCTCCCCAAGGGATAGTTCTCTTATCCGTAATCAGTCACCGGTATGCCCAGGGGATAGCTGGACCTTGGTCTCAGGCTCCAGATTACTCTGATTTTCTTGTATATATTTTTCTGTATATTTTTCTATGAATAGTCTATAAGTTCACAACACCTTTGACTGTCAAGTGTGGCTAATGTAATCACCACAAAAGCAACCTTGCTTAGATCTAGGGAAGTGGATACTTCCAGGCAGACGATCACCCTGTAGTAACACTATGCTGGGTCAATACTGTCTCCTGCATTAATAGGCAGGGACCAACAGACCCAAAGACCTGGTTAACATCCCACAATGGGGTAACAGTGATCCCCAGCAGCAGGTATCTTCTGAGGTCCGTGTGGAGAGTCCCAGGTCTGGTGCTCAGTGATCAGCCAGTGAGCTGGGATCTGTTGCCCTCTGCAGGGATAAGCAGAGAGCAGGGTACTGCAGGGGGAGAACCAGTGTGTGGGGTGGGGGCTACCACAGCAAATGCGGGGTCACCAGAGATTTCATAGCGGGGTTCTGTTGCTGCAGGGAGTGAACAGGCAGGTGAGATTGGGGCTGGACGAGGAGCGGAAGTGCTCCCAGGTAAGATCTCGGTGCAGGGTTCCCCCACAACCGGGGTGTCAGGAAGCCAGGTAAATCTGCCTGAACTGGCGACTTGGTCAGGAACGGAGGAGGAGCAGGCACGACCCGCGGTAAGAGCGGCTGTGGCCGCTGTCACCCGCAGTGGGAGTGCTGGAACCCAAGAGGCCTCCCGGAGGTCCGATTGCTCTTCCCCTTCTGACCAAGTGGCAGCCGAGTCAGGCGGAGGCCAGGACACAGGTCCCGGAGTACTGACCGAAGATGTGACAGTCTCGTCGATTCTGGCCACATCTAGTCAGGGGTTTCAGGCAGTGTTAGAAGCTGACTACAGCCTGAAAGCTCTTAAGGAGCAGGCGGCACAGCCTCCCTCGGACTCGGACCCAGAGCGAGTGGTCTGGGACCAAGGACGGCTGTACCAAGTCACGGTCCAGCAGGGTTCACCAGAGGCGTGGCCCAGGGACCGACAGTTGGTGGTACCCTATCCATTCCGGACGGAGTTGTTGCGGATTGCACATGAGATTCCAATGGCCGGACACCTAGGGATCGCTAAGACCAAGGCCAGGTTAACCCAGCATTTCTGCTGGCCAAAGATTGGGGCCGATGTGGTTACCTACTGCCGTTCGTGTGACACCTGTCACCAGGCCCCAAAGCCCCACTGGTATCTTTGCCCATCATAGATGAGCCTTTCAGGAGGGTGGCTGTGGATCTGGTCGGCCCGCTGGCCATCCCCAGCAGCTCCGGGAAACGCTTCATACTGACGGTAGTAGACTATGCCACCCGGTACCCTGAAGCGGTAGCCTTGTCGTCCATTCGGGCTGACAAAGTGGCCACTGCATTGCTGGAGATTTTCTCCCGAGTGGGTTTTCCCCAGGAAATGCTCACTGACCGGGGGACCCAATTCATGTCGCAGCTGATGGAGTCCCTCTGTAAGCAAATCGAGGTGCAACATCTGGTGGCCAGCCCGTACCATCCACAGACTAATGGCCTGTGCGAGCAGTTCAATGGCACCTTAAAGCAGATGCTTAAGATGTTGGTCGACTCCTATGGGCATGACTGGAAGCGGTATCTCCCACACCTGTTATTTGCTTACCGCGAGGTTCCACAGGCCTCAACGGGGTTCTCACCTTTTGAGCTCCTGTACGGGCGATGTGTACGGGGCCTACTGGCTCTGGTGAAAGAGGCTTGGGAAGGAGATTTGGCCACCCCTGGAGTGTCTGTCATTGAGTATGTCGTGTGCTTCTGGGACAGAATGCAGGCCTTGATGCAGCTGGTGCACGACAATATGGCTCAAGCCCAGGCCGATCATAAGCGTTGGTACAACCAGAATGCTTGTGAGAGGACCTACCAAGTGGGTCAAAAGGTGTGGGTACTGGTCCCCGTACCACAGGATAAGATTCAGGCAGCCTAGGAAGGCCCATACCTCGTGTACCAGCAGCTCAACCCTGTAACATACCTGGTCACCCTGGACCCTGCCCGTGGAAGGTGGAAGGCCTTCCATGTGAACATGATGAAGGCACATCATGAGCGGGAGGCATGTGCGCTCCCCGTGTGCAACCTGCCCGAGGAGGGAGAGGCGGAAACCCTCTTGGATATGCTAGCCCAGGTTAGGGCAGGTGGATCCATCGAGGATGTGGAGCTTGGCCACCAGGTTTTGGAGGACCAACGGTCCCAGCTGTGGGCCACCCTACACCCCTTCCGGGGGTTGTTTACCAACCGGCCCGGAAGGACTGAGTTGGCCGTCCATCACATGGACACTGGGGATCATCCCCCGATCCAGTGTTCAGCATATTGGGTCTCCCTGGAGGTGCAGCAATACATGCGCCAGGAGATTGACGAGATGCTGAAGCTGGGGGTGATTCAGGCATCCAACAGCGCTTGGGCCTCGCCTGTAGTCCTCGTCCCAAAGAAGGACCGAACCACTCGGTTCTGCATGGACTACAGGGGGCTCAATGCTTTCTTGGTTGCCGATGCGTACCCAATGCCACGTATCAATGACCTGTTCGATCAGTTGGCCGGGGCTCAGTACCTGACCATCATGGATCTGAGCCGGGGATATTGGCATATCCCCCTGACTCGCGAGGCCAGGGAGCGCTCTGCCTTTATTACCCCATGTGGATTGTACGAGTCCACGGTGATGCCCTTCGGAATGAGGAATGCCCCTGCCACTTTCCAGTGGATGGTCAACACCCTGCTCAAGGGACTTGAAGGGTACGCGGCCGCGTACCTGGATGACATTGCCATCTTCAGTCCCACCTGGGAGGACCACCTAGAGCATCTAGCACAGGTGCTCAGGCGGATCCACCAGGCAGGTTTGACCATCAAGCCGGGAAAGTGTCAGCTGGCCATGAGTGAGGTCCTCTACCTGGGTTACCGGGTAGGCGGGGGAGCTCTGAAGCCTGAGCCTGAGAAAGTGGAGGCCATCACGTCCTGGCCCACCCCCAGAACCAAGAAGCAGGTGATGTCCTTCTTGGGGACTGCCGGGTACTATAGGAGGTTTGTTCCACACTATAGTAGCCTGGCAAAGCCCCTGATGGACCTCACCCAGAAGAAGTTGCCCTCTGTAGTCGATTGGACAGTGGACTGCGAGACAGCCTTCCGGGCCCTCAAGGATGCCCTGTCCAGCTCACCAGTACTACAGGCAGCCGACTTCACGCGGCCGTTTGTAGTACAGACCGACACCAGTGACTTCGGCCTCGGTGCAGTGCTTAGCCAGGTGGACTGTGCGAGCCAGGAGCACCCAGTCTTGTATCTGAGCAGGAAGCTGTTGCCGAGGGAGGTGGCCTACTCCACGATGGAAAAGGAATGCCTAGCCATAGTGTTGGCTCTGCAGTGCCTGCAACCCTATTTGTAAGCGTGCCACTTCATCGTGGAGATGGACCACAATCCCCTCAGCTGGTTACACACAGTCTCCGGGACGAATGGGAGGTTGTTGCGATGGAGCTTTGCGCTCCAGCAGTATAACTTCACCATTCGCCACAAGAAGGGCCGTGACCATGGTAACGCAGATGGGCTGTCCCGACAAGGAGAGGTCGCGGACAGGCGCACGGGGAACACCTGAGTGTGCTGCCCCCTAGCGCCCTCTAAAGGGGGGAGGTGTGAGGCAAATCCTGGGATATGAAGAGGAATTATGATGTTCAGTCATAATTTCACTCATCGCTCCCTGATGTCAATCCTTTGCAGATTAGTGTCAAAGGAAAGGTGTCAAATCCAACTACACAGCCAGAGGCAATCTCCTATGATATGGAGATTAGCTGAGCTGTTAGCCCTGGGAAGCATCAAAAGACTCAGGAAGACCCCCCTCAATGACACTGTGGTAAAAGTATGTATCTACCTAGCAGGCTTTGAAGTCTCCAGACAGCCAGGCTCCAGTAGAATATGTGTAATATCTCGTGAGCCCTCCTTCCTATAAATATAGCAAGCAGAAAAATGGCGTCCCAGCATGCGGACAATGCTAGCATATATTTTATATAGAGGTGGGACCTTTAGAAGTATCCCAAACGTGATATGGGCCAGTGGGGAACCAGCAGACCAGCCATGTGTCCTATCATTTTCGTTTAATATTTCTTTATTATTTCAAAACTTTATATAACAAACAGTGTACATAGATATTTCGTGTTGCCCAATTTTACACAATATGGAAAGGTTATAACATAACCTGGGCCTATGAGTCTCCTACACATAAAGTACAGTAGAATTGTCACATATCTTGCACAAAATAATATCTATATGCTATCCCAAGTAACCTCAAGAACTAAATGTATGATAATCCTTTATCTTGTTCTATTTAGAATATGGAAGGCAACATCCTTCTGTAAAGTCTTGTAAATATGAACATGAAAACCTATGCATATCAATTAGAAGAAAAAAAGGTAGAAAAAGAAAAAAATGAGAAGAGAAAAGGGGAAGGAGGAGCCGAGGAAAAAGGAGGAACGGAGAAGGGAGGGGAGGTTCTGTGACGTGATGCCACACCGCCTTCTTATTGGGGAATCCAGCCCACCCCACCTCAACATTCATTGGGGTAAAGTACCTGTAAGCAGCCAAGTTTGGAATTGCTGTGTCTCTCTAAATTGGAGCCATGGGTACCAGGTAGAGAAGCATAGGGAGTCTCTCCCTTCATCGAAAGCTCTCATCTCCTCTAGACGTCGAAGGGTATCAACGGCCTCCACCCAGTCTGCTCTCCCCAGCACATACGTGGACCTCCAATGTTTCGGTATGATCTGCCTCATTGAAATCATGAAGTACGATAGCAGACCCCTCTTCACCTTGGAGATTGCTCCCGTATACATTGACAATAGAGCCACTTCCGGTGAGGGTGTAATTTCCGTGTGATGCAAATGGTTGTAGAGAGCAAAGACCTCTTCCCATAGCCCCTGCATCCCTGGACATGTCCACCAAACATGCAGCATTGTGCCCACCGAGGTGTGACACCTCCAACAAGTGTCCGGGACTTCTGGGAACATTTTGTGCAATCTAGCGGGTGTCCTGTACCACCGTGAGAGGATTTTATAGTTGAGTTCCTGCATTCTACAAGAAATAGTGGATTTGTGTGTTAAGTTAAATGACTTATACCACTGTGCTTTAGGGAAGGTCTGGCTCAGTTCTGATTGCCAATGCCTAACGTACTCCGGCAGGTCATCTCCAACCCCCCCGGACCCTGTTATGTTGTAGATTAGCGAGACTGTGTGAGGAGGTGTTTCTTGGAGGAAACATAGCTTTTCAAATGGAGTCAGATCCCTATGAATCTCGGATCCCGGAGTCAGTGAGTCTATAAAACTGCGTAATTGCAGGTATTGAAACCAATGACTTGATTCTCTCGGCCTCTCACCGATCAGGGACATCAATGATCTGCAACCCTGTTGGGTAATTGCATCTTTGACTCGTGGGATTCCTCCTGTCGGCGTTGAAATCAGGCTAGGATGGGGCTCATGAAGCCAACACTGGAACGCGGCGTTGCC
Organism: Anomaloglossus baeobatrachus; assembly: GCF_048569485.1. Taxonomy (NCBI): domain Eukaryota; kingdom Metazoa; phylum Chordata; class Amphibia; order Anura; family Aromobatidae; genus Anomaloglossus; species Anomaloglossus baeobatrachus. Next base: position 1,279,441 of record NC_134353.1, on the reverse strand, counting down.
CACCAGTGGCGTCATAGGACCCGGTTCCTCTGTCAGTCCAAATCGCCTATTAGCCTTCCTCCACGCGGTAGCCAAAGATAAGAGGATCGGGGAAACTCCCAAAGTCTCCAGCCTGGTTCCAGATGGCAACCAGAAGATTCCTTGTGTCATAGTCGGGTTTAAATCACACTCAATCTCCACCCACAATTTTCTGTCTTTATTGTGAAGGAGATCCAGTATGCAGTTGCCCACTGCCGCGGCATGGTATGCTTTAAAGTCCGGTAGCCCCACCCCTCCGTCCCAACGGGATTTATTTAGCATGGTATGTTTCAGTCGAGGTCTGGTACCGCGCCATATAAAATTGCTAATCATCTTCTTTAATTTGAGGAAGAAATTTTCTCCCAGGTTCAATGGAATGGTTTGAAACATATATAGTATTTTGGGTAGAACATCCATTTTTATTGTGTTGACTCTGCCAAACCACGAGATAGGTAGGTTATGCCAAGCCATGAGGTCTTTTTCTATATTTTTTAGGAGGTCTGGGAAATTATAGTCATATAGGTCTTGGTGTTTAGGGGAAACCCTAATCCCTAGATATTTAATGTAATTACTGTTCCACTTAAAGGGGAAGGCTGATTTGAGGATATTCTCTTCTGCAGTTGGCAGCGATACGTTTAAGATCTCTGTTTTTTGTAGGTTTACTTTAAAGTTGGAAAGTCTACCAAAAGTCTCAAACTCCTGTAATATAACAGGTAGGCTGATCCTCGGCTGTGTCACATATATCAAAAGGTCGTCCGCAAACAATGCCAGTTTATGGGTTATTTGTCCTATCTGTATCCCTTTCACCGAAGGATTTTTCCTGAGCGCGTTTGCCAGGGACTCCATCACTAAGATATATAGGTATGGTGACAGGGGGCATCCCTGTCTGGTGCCATTTCTAATATTAAATGGAGCTGGCAGGCGCCAGTTCACGCCCACTTGCGCCGTTGGTTCGTGGTATAGTGCTTTAACCCATTGTAACAAGCGCGGACGGACACTGATTGCCCGCAGTGTGGCCTTTAGAAAACCCCAATGGACTCTATCAAATGCTTTTTCAGCATCCACTGTCAAGAGGCACATTGGGGTTTGGCGCTGACTTGCCTGAGCCACCAGAGACAGGGTTCTAATAGTGTTGTCCCGTGCCTCCCTCCCAGGCACAAATCCCACCTGATCTTTGTGTATCAGTTTGGGGATAAGAGGGCCTAATCTCAAGGCTATCATTTTAGAGTATAATTTAATATCCACATTTATTAGTGAGATAGGTCTGTAATTGGAACAAGCCATGGAGTCCCTACCAGGTTTTGGGATTACGGTGATTCGGGCTTGGAGTGTCTGTTTATGGAACTGGCATGTGTTAGTTATAGAGTTAAAAGCTGTCAACATTATAGGGCTACATGCCTCTCCACATAATTTGTAAAACCGGGGAGTGAACCCGTCAGGACCGGGACATTTACCAACCTTAAGAGTTTTAATGGCATCGCTTAGCTCTGCATCTGAGAAATCCTCATCTAAGTCTCCAGCCTCCACATCCTCAAGGGGGTCAGGTGCATATTTGTTGAGATATTCCAAAATGTCATGGTGTCTCGCATCAGATAATGGGGCATGTGGTGTTGGGATGTTATACAGCTTAGCATAGTAGGTTCTAAATTCTTCTAATATGTCAGAAGTGGAGTGGATCTGGGTTCCTGTCTGCGAGTTTAACGCAAGTATTGGGGTTTGTGTATGTCTGGGGTGTAGGGTTCTAGCCAACAATCGCCCACTTTTATCTCCAAACTCAAAAAAATTCCTACGAAATTTATCTCTGGCGCATAGTGTTTTTCGATCAAGGATAGATAGTATTTGGTGCCGGATGTTAGATATTTCTGTTTTAAGGATATCACTGGACCTGGATTTATTTATCGTTTCTTTGTGACCTAATTGCAGTAATAGCTCTTTTAGTTCCCTTGCATTTTCTTTTTTAATTCTGGCACCATGGGATATGCAACCCCCCCGAATCATACATTTCAGCGCCTCCCATTTGACCGGGGCAGGTGTGGGATCTGCCGCATGGTCTACTTTGAAGTTTGCAATAGTTTTATGGATATCCTCCAGACACTGCTCATTCTTGAGCAGATTGTCATTCAGTCTCCAAGTGTGTCCCACTCCCCTTCTGTCTCTTACCCCAACTTCCCCATATACTGGCGCGTGGTCGGACCAAAGAAAGACATCCATTGAACAGCCCGGGGATTTGTCTAGCAGGTCGTGAGAAATAACGATGTGGTCCAATCTAGTGTAGCTATTATGAACTGTGGAATGAAAGCTGTAGTCTCTGACTCCGGGATGTAAGACTCTCCAAAGGTCAACTAATTTAAGGGATGTCAGTTCCTTTTTCAATCTACGTAGTGCCGAGGAGGGGATTGCAGACCTACCAGAGGACGAGTCAAGAGCCGGGTCCAGTACGAGATGGAAGTCTCCTCCCAAAATGATACAGGTGCCATCCGCGAACTCTGCAAGTTTCTCCAGAGTCTCCAGTCCAAAGGATACCTGGGCTTGATTCGGAAAATAAGTGTTAGCAATAGTGTAGGTGTTGTTTAAAAAAGATATTTTAATAAATAACCAACGTCCCTCCGGGCTGACGAGTGTGTCAAGAATTATTGGTTGGAATGTCTTGTGGAAGGCTATGGAAACCCCACATACCTTCCTATCAGGGTGTGGGCTATGGAACCATATCGGGTAATTTTTGGTTTTACATTTAGGTGTGTTAGAGGCTAAGAAATGTGTCTCTTGAAATAGGGCTATTTTAACTCCCTTCCTGTGAAGGCGGTACAAGATTTGACTCCTCTTTTCAGGTTTATTTAAACCTTTGGTATTATAGGTACAAATAGGTACAAAAGGTTAGGTGGGACATCAGAGAAGAGGGCGAGTAAGAGGTAGGGTAAACCGAAGGAAGAGGAAAAAGAGCAAAAAGAGGATAGCGAAGAAAGAAAAAAGCTAGATAGGCTAAGTAGGACTAGAGTGCCTACTGATCCTAAGTTTCTACTAATAGACTATTGTCTACTGTGACGCTCTGTCACATCCCTAGTAGGGGTACGGGGAAGCCTACAGCCTGTCAGGGGCTCCCCCGTTCCCACGGCAGAACCCTACAAGTATTATGAGTGTCAATCCACAAATTTAGTCTAGTATCGGTCAGTCTCTGTTCTATTCCCCCTCCCCCCCAGACCCAGCAATGTTTGGTACATTTCGAATATAGAACATATAAAACGTATGGCATTTAGAGGGCACAAGACAACAAACTCAGCCCGAAGTGTAGTTAAACCAGAGCTCAATATCAGATGGGGAGAGGAGGAGGGGAGAAAGAAAAAAAAAACAAAAAAACAAAAAAAAACAAACCAGTATAAGACAGAGAATAGTGCAAGGCAGAGGGCCAGGCGGTGTGAGGTGGATTGGGTAATGGAAAGATGGAGTGTAAAGAGTGTGTGAGGGAGTGTGTATAATGGCATGTCCCGGAAGAGGGGAGGGAGAAATAAGTGAGGGTAGCGTGGGGGCATATGGCCTTTGTGATTGTGTGTAGGGGGGGGTTAAATGAAAATGATCTGGTTGTTGTGAAGTAGTGTGTGTATGGAGAGTGTGAGGAGATGAGCGGTATGGGAGAGGAAAGAAAGTGAGTAAGAAAGAGAGGGAGGGGGAAGAAGAAGAGGGAAAGGGGGGAGAAAAAAAAAAGGGGAGGGGAAAGATCCTGATAAAGTTACGCTCTATAAACAGGTGAATAATCAAATATAATCAACATGCGTCTCGTCTCCTGGTTCTTCTAGTAAGTTTTCTCCGGATGATCAACGGTGCACATCTCGGGGGGATCCTCCGGCTCGTCTGCTCTGGACTTGTCGCCATTGCTCCCTCGGTGTTAAGGGTGTGGGACCTCCCGGGGTTGGCCAATCTGGTAAGCTGATCATTGGCAGTTCAAAAGTCCCTAAGAAATTGGGTAGATCTCCCAAGGATCGGAGGACCGCCGACTTCCCATTTTTCTTTGCTATAAGTTGGAAAGGGTATCCCCAGCGGTATGGAATATCTTTATCTTTAAGGGACTGGAGTAGTGGTCTTAAGGCCTTGCGCAGTTGCAGTGTCCTTCGTGCTAGATCTGGTAGGACAATCAGGGGCGACCCTTTATATGTACCCGCTCCCTTATCTCTGCATCTTTGTAGTATGGCCTCCTTTTCTTTATAGAAGTGGATCCGACATATCACATCTCTTGGTCTGGCCGGATCAGGGGATTTGGGACCCAAGGATCTGTGGATGCGGTCTAGTTCTATGTGTTGTCCTGGATCACGTTGGAGAAGACTGGTGAAGAATTTTTGTGCCCAATCTTCCAGCTGTGATGGTTCCACTGCTTCTGTGAGGCCTCTGATCCTTAGATTATTTCGGCGGTGTCTGTTCTCGATGTCATCTAAATGGGTCAGAATGTCCTGTATCTGGACCGTATGTTCTGTTAGGACTTGTTGGTGTGATTCTATATGGGAAAATATCTGCTCCTGCGTCTCCTCTGTAGCTGCTACCTGCTGGCCAATCTGCTTGATCTCTGATTGTATAGAGGCCATGTCTTGCTTATGGGATTCTCTTAGTTTCCCCAGTAAAGAATCAGTTTCCTGTCTGGTTGGGATGGATCTGATATGTGCTTTCTAGTCCCAGTCCTCCTCTTGTGTCTGTACCTGGTCTAGTTTATTCTTTTCTCCCTTGTTTCTGCGGGTGGTGGTATTTAAGTTAGGGGATCTTTGCTCTTTAGATGATGCATGCAGTTGTAGTGGTGTTATAGGCTCTTCTCCGGGTGCTGCAGGTCTGTTCCCTATGACTGCTGGGGTCTGCAGTGATGGTGTGTTGTGGCATTGTTCTGCCTGCAGCTCACTTAGGGATCGTTGCTGAGACTGGGATGAGGGTTTTTCAATATTCCCCTCTGTGGTGCTCTGCTGCTGTATGTCTGGGCTTAAGGCTGGCATGTCTGCTCCCACCTGTTGAGGCTGTGAGGCCGCTCCGCTGCATGTCTGCTGAGCGTTACCTCCTGTCTCTCTGTCTGCCGGCGCCATCTTGTGAGCTGCTGCAGTGTCTGGCTGAGGAGCTGTGGCCCCGAAGAAACGGGCGATATCGGTGCTTTCTCCTTCAGGGATTTGTGTGCCCGTCGCCCGCCCTCTCCTGCGGGCCATTACAGCGACCTGGGACCCGGTGAGTGCCTGTGGATTCAGGTTTCTGCCGTGTGTCTGCGGGAGCTCCCTCTCACTGCGTCCTAACACGCCATCGGCTAGCTCCGCCCCCCGTGTCCTACCATTTTGAAGGTAAATTCATAACTCTGAAAATGAGAGCATTGGCGTCCGCCTACGACGTTCCCAGACAAAGTTATGGCCAATAATCCCTTGGGGATACTATTTTAGACACAGTACAAGGGTGGAGCTGTACACTCCTGTGAAGTCACCAAACGGGGAGGGGACATGGATTGTAGCAGGTTGATAACCACAGTTCAGACATTTTGGCTTGTTCTTTGCTCGGGGGTCTGTGTCTGGAAAGACCTGTGAGGAAGTTCCTGGAACCCTGGTCTAGCAGCGCCCCTCCGTGGCCAGACGCACAACGTAACTGCTTGAACTGTATGCCTGTTTGTAATCCATAACTTACTTGTAAATGTACTCTGACCTATCTATGTATATATTCTGTAGATTCCATATTGTATATATTGTAGTTTCTAGTGTGGCGTAGGCCGATTAAATTATATAATTAATCTTGGGCTGTTCTGTTATCTCGATCTTGAATCCCACGTCTGTGTGTTCGGCTAATAGTTACCGTAAATCGGTTGGTGGCAGCGAGTTTATGCCAAGGATCATTGTGGGGCGGCCAGTGAGATTTGGGGAGGTTTAGATATATTTCCATCCGCTGAGGTCAGGGGAATATATACCTTACTCTCACCGGGAGCCCTTCAGTCATCGGCATAGTAGAATAGCGGCCTCCTTGCTTATTGTCCGGCAATTTCATAATTGGCCTGACTATAAGAGGGGCGCTAGAGAGCGCATCACGTGCTCTGTCGGTTGGAGGGGTGGTAGAAAGGAAGGGCGTAATTTCCGCTTCCTACCCCCTGATCGTGACAGTTATGAACTTTGAGTATCCCCTCATCAACCTACCACCCAAAAAGGTCCTGGTTCCCCAAAATCCCTTGAGGAGGCATGTCAGAGTTCCGGGATTTCCAGTTTTCTTCTGAAGGATCTTGCCCTTTGTTAACATGGAGTTTTCTGTTCTGTTGCCCTACTTCCTGTTCATCTGTTTAAAAGCCCGTCCCTAAGCTTAGTCTAGTTGCCTGAGTATACTGCTTCCTGTCTACTCCTGCCCTGCTGCTCTTGGTTCCTGATTGCTATTTGGATCCTGTTGAAACACCCGACACCGGCTCTGGACTTCACCTGGTCTCATCAAGCTGTGCCTGGACTCCGTCTGCCATCTCTGGTCGGCACTTCTGCCCTGTTCCTTCCGTTTTATATCCACCGTAGGACTCACTTCACGTACGGACATTTTTGGACTATACCTGTTGCCCTTTCATGTCCCGGCTGCTGCGCATTTAGGCCTTCTGGGGTGATCGCCAGACAGCCCCTGTATAGGGGTTCGCTCCTGGTGGTCTCCCTGGAGGAGTCCGGTGCGCGGCCCCGGGAATTCCCCTTTGTTCCGAACCTGGCAGGTATTTACTGTGTTTATGTTCTGTTCTGTGTACATATTGTTGGTTGCATATTATAAACGTCTTTGCACCAAGAACCCGTCTCTGGTTGTCATTGCCCTAACGCAATCGAAAACCTCAGTTCATACAATAGTATTACAAGGCAGGTCACCGGTCCCATTGGTGACCAGGTCTGGGCCATCTCTATCCCAGACCTTTGCTCCAACCTTCCTCTCCATGGTGGTGGGATTAATGTCCTGATGTTGCAGAGGACTACTCTGGTAGGCACCTTGGGTGCAACTATTTACAAAGAGCACAAGTTCGTGTTGGCTGTTGCTAGTCCTGCAGCCATGGTCCATTTTTAACTTTAACTTAACGTGGAAAATCAGGTGACTGTCCCAAATGATTCAACTTTTTCAAATTAGGTACACATTTTTAAATTATTAGCAGAAATGTAACATTTCAACATTAACAACTGTATCAACTGCTGGGGTAGCGTGGTTCAGCTACCACCATTCAATAAGAAAAATCAAAAATAGCAACAAGAAGAGGAGATAAAAACTCCCCCAAAAATGTATTATAAAATGTACTCACAGCAAAAAAGGGCAACCAGTCCAGTTAGCCCAGGCCAACACATCTATTCACAAACAGGCTGCAGACAAGCCTCTCACCATGATGGACACTTCACAGGTGCAAGGTAAATTGCACACTAGTGGCGCACATAGGGCACTGTTCACACTTGTATATGCATGGTGTCCAGCCAGCAACCTATTACCACGCGCTTACTATTAGATTAGGCGGGTTACCCGGACACTACTCACTGCAGCACGTAAGGGACAGAAATTCCACTATGCACGGCCGTATTAAGAGGCCCGGCTGCACCCCGCATAATCAAAGTGCAAAAAAATACATATAAAATATATGTGAGGTATTAGTTTGTAAATTGGCCAATGTACGTAAGCCCACAATCCTCATCACGGATCCTCACGCTTGCGGGTCCCTACACTGATAAATATCAAAAATAGCAACAAGAAGAGGAGATAAAAGCTCCCCCAAAAATGTATTTTTCTCCTGTTTGTGCATTAGATGTGTTGGCCTGGGCTAACTGGACTGGTTGCCCTTTTTTGCTGTGAGTACACCATTCAATAAGGGGGCCAACTGGATCACCTGGCCTCCTCAGATCAGCATTCGAGGTTTGGGTGCACTGGGTACACACATTTTTATAGCCCCCCAGCGGCCGCTGGGGTGTTGATGCTGTCGCAGGTGCAGAGGCTTGGAAGGGCACCGCAGCAGGTTGATGTACAGCCTCTTCTGGTTTTAGCACCTCCATATCACACACCGTCTATCGTGTTAGCAAAACGCGGACGAACTCTCCCCCTGCACGCATCACCCATTCCAGCTTTGGCCCAGACCTGCCATTGCTTTTACAGCGGCTGGGCGCAGTACCCGTGGACGATCATCAGCACCGGCGGTAACCTTCCCTGCGACTCCCGACTCCAACAGGGTCTGGATTGCTGATCCCGAATCAGGGACTGAGGCTTGCTCCTTCCCCAGCGGGGAAGGTGATGTGACCACTTCTGGTCTCACTGGTTCTAGCGGTGATGCTGCCTGGTCAAGGAGGAATCCTGGGGCCTGGGAGGATGGTGCAGTCTGGTCTGGCGGCGCTCCACTTTCTCGAGCCCGCATGGCTGCCACTACCTCCATCATTTTCGCTTCCCATTCTGCGATTCACAGAGGTTCCGGCCTCAGGGTCCAGTACAGCCGTTGGACCTCCGCCTCCAGTCTCTCGGCTCTCCAGAGCACATCTCCGCAGCCAAGCCATCCGTGCTCGCGGACTGGAGGGGCAGACATCTTGGTGGTCACAGGCATGCGACCCCTTGTCGTCTCCCATGCCCCCGTCTAGCCAGTCCCCTCCGGTCATCTTTCAGCACTCTCGTGGGGACTGGGGCACTCTGGGCGCTTCCGGGTCCGGTTACTGGTGACTTCCGCCAGCGCTCGTAGCAGCTTTTTCAGCATTCAAGATGGCGACAGTCTTTACAGAAACAGTCCATATAATACAGTTCTTAAGGCACATGTGACCCGTGTTAACGGGCCTTGTCCGTATCCTGTTCGTGACGCCAATTTTAAGCTGTGTCACCCAGGGAAGAAGGTACTCGGTCCCGGGTGGTTGCAAACGGGAATGTTTGTTGGTCGTTGCCCAGTCCCGTGCCCTGGGGACGCTTAATAAAAGGGGGTATTTACAGGGCATAATAGAGTTAATGTTCATGATGCCACCTGCGGGTTGTGGTTAAGAATAGGGAACCGCCGCTTCTCAACGTGGGTACTCCCAGGGATGGTGATAGTGGCAGCTATGGTGGTTCCGGTCCCTGTATTGCCAGTGCCAGATAGTGACTCAGGTTGCTCTTCCCCCGGCACTCTCAGTGTGGTTGAGACCCCGAAGCTTAGAACTTTGGGGGTCCCCCGGCTGTAATACAGCAGTCTCTCCATTCGGCTGGCAGTGCGGACCCTGCGGGGAGGTAAGTGTCTGAACCCTGATCCTAGTTTACTGCTGATGCCCCCGGATCTGAAAGGTCAATGAGGCCCCTGGAGAGCCCTCACCGTGCAGGTATTTGCCAAACAGTCTGAAACTTGCACTTGACCTAGGGCCCTGTGCCCCGTACTTGCCCAGATTCCAGTGGGGCTCCCTTGTACCGTCCCTGGGGTTTTGACTCCTGCCCAGAGGTACTCCCTTGCCCTGGCTGGCAACCTGACTCCCATGCCCTTGAATCACTGTTACACAGACCCAGCAGAGGCACGGCTGCTCTCCTCACTACATCCTGGCAGACTGCTTCCTGTTCTCTAGGTGGTCTAGTCCCTGGGTTCGCTCTGCCCACTGGGTGGCCCTCCCACTAGCTCTGGTGTGAGTGGCAACTGAGATCTTTAGGTGTGTATTGCTGTTGCTGGCACTGGTGTTACAGGTCAAGGGGGTAGGTCCTGCATCCCCAAGAGGATACAGTTCCCTGTAGTGCCCTGAGGGTCTCAGGGGCGCTACACATCTAACCTCATACACAATATCCCAGCCTCCGCTCCCCCAACCCACGCTCCTCCCACTTCCCCAGCCACCGCTCCTCCAGTCCCCCTAACAGGAGCTCTATGGAACGCTCACTCTGTCTGTAATAAACTTTCCTACATCCATGATCTTTCATTACTTCTAAACTTTCCTTCAACGACATCACTGAAACATGGCTCACCCCCTCTGACACGGTCTCCCCTGGCTCGCCCCCTTAATCAGCCTCTCCTGGCTCGCCCCCTCTGACACTGCCTCTCCTGGCTCACCCCCCTCTGACCCTGCCTCTCCTGGCTCACCTCCTCTGACGCTGCCTCTCCTGGCTCTCCCCCTCCGACACAGCATCTCCTGGCTCACCTCCTCTGACGCTGTCTCTCCTGGCTCACCTCCTCTGACGCTGCCTCTTCTGGCGCGCCCCCTCTGAATCAGCCTCTCCTGGCTCGCCCCCCCTGACGCTGCTTCTCCCGGCTCACCCGCTCTGACGCTGCCTCTCCTGGCTCACCCCCCTATGACACTGCCTCTCCTGGCTCACCCCCTCTGACACTGCATCTCCTGGCTCACCCCTCTGACACTGCCTCTCCTGGCTCACCCCCCTCTCACACTGACTCTTCTGGCTCACCCCCTCTGACATTGCCTCTCCCGGCTCACCCCCTCTCACACTGCCTCTCCTGGCTCACCCCCTTTGACACTACCTCTCCCGGCTCACCCCCTTTGACACTGCCTCTCCTGGCTCACCCCCTTTGACACTGCCTCTCCCGGCTCACCCTCTCTGACACTGCCTCTCCTGGCTCACCCCCTCTCACCCTGTCTCTCCTGGCTCACCCCCTCTGACACTGCCTCTCCTGGCTCACCCCCTCTGACACTGCCTCTCCTGCTGCACTTTTTGTGGTGGCTTCCATCTGTCTCACACCCCATGCACCAGTAACAAGCATGGTGGAGGAGTTGGTTTGCTCCTGTGTGACAAATGCTCCTTTACCCCAATTCCACTGCCACCCTCAGTTATGCTTCCCTCTTTGAGGTGTACTCCATCTGCATTTACTCTGCCTCCAACCTCTGACTGGCTGTCATTAACAGCCCTCCCCCCCCGGGCCACCCACAACCTTTCTCAACCATTTCACCACCTGGCTACTTCATTTCCTTTCCACCGACATCTCCACCATCATCATGGGTGACTTCAACATTCCCATTGACACTTCTCACTCATCTGTCTCTAAACTTCTAACATTCACCTTCTGTCTCGCCCAGGGCTATGGGGTACTCGGTCCCGGGCCGTATATGTACGGGGATGCTGTCCGCCTCTGTCCGCCTGACGGTAGCGTGAACCCTATGGGGTTGGATTCTCTGGTCCTGTCCCGGATCTCTCTTTGCTACTGAGTCTTTGGATTCTTTAGGGTCAGCAAGGTCCTTGATGGTCCCCTTTTGCTGTGCAGGTCAGCTTGGAACTCTTTCCTGTGCTAGGTCCTGTACTCTGTCGGTGCGTAGTCCACCGGCAACCACCTCTCTTGGGTACCAGGTCACCGTCAACCCGAGTCAGGGTGTCACTTCTCTTCCACCTTCACATTTCCACAGTCACACACGTTCTGACTACTCTCCACAGTCTGCCCCTGCCACCTGGTCAACTAGTGGACTGGAGTGGCTCCACCTCTAGGCAGCCATCCATGGTCCCACCCTAGCTAAGTACCATTGTATGGGGGATTGTTGGGGAAAACTGGGATTACCTGGGTTTTTATTGGTACTGGCACTTATTTTTTTTGTCCCTAAGGGAGTAGGCCCTGGATCCTGGTGGGGATGCAAAACTTTGTAGCACTCTGATGGTCTAAGGGGCACTACATTCCCCCTTGGTTAATTCCAGCACGTCCTCGGGCTTCATGGTAAACCGGTTACACATTTTTATTTTCTTTTTATTTACATGGAAACATTAACAGGTCCATCCCACGCAGGGGAGGTGCATTGCTTAAATGTTACAACCTGGGTATCCCTCCCTGCACCCACCACCCAAAGATCCTGGTCCTAGAACCCTTTTAAGGAGGCAGGTCACCGGTTTCACTGGTGACCAGGTCTCGGACGCCTTTGTCGCAGACCTTTCCTGCACCCGGCTTCTCCTGGTGGCGGTGCCCACAGCAATGTCCGCTGGAAGGGTGTACCCTGGTGGGGCACAACTGGTGTAATTATTTACAATGACACAAGTTTGTGTTGGCTGCTGCCACTCCTGCAGCCTGGGTCTATTTTTATATCAAAAACATTTTAAAACTGGTAACTTTTTCAATTGTCAATTTTCACAACACTCAAAAGGCAGGTTAAATCAACATTTACATTTTTACATATTTACATTTTTGCTTTACTTTCTGTACCTGAGCAGAGGTTGACCTAGGTTGGTACGTGTAGACCTACGTAAACCTGGTGTGTCAATTTGCCTCTGGTATGCAGTGTTTGTTTCACTCTAGTGTTACTAAGTGTTTGTCACTTCTCAATCTTCTGGGTTGAGTATCTTGAAGTGTACTTTCTGTAGACTCTTCTGGGGTTGCTACAGCTGGTTCTTCTGGAACTGGAATTTTTTCTTCTGGGATGATTTCTTGATGGGTTTCTTCCACTTGTGGTAACGTCAACACTGGTACAAGGATAGCGCCGTTATATTGAGGCCAGTTCTCAGGAAAATCTCCAAGTATTGTGTGTATCACCTTTCTCTTTTGGTACTTGTACTTCAGGAATACTGGGAATCTCTTCTTGAGTTTTGAGTTGCCCTGGACATTTCTTTAAATGGTCTATAGGTACTGTAGATGTAGTTTTTCCTTGATCTTTGGTAATGACACAGGTTTGCTTGTTATCTCTGCTTGAGGGTAAGGCTATGTGCGCACGTTGCGTAATTACATGCAGTTACGCTGCGATCTGCACCGCAGCATAACTGCATGTGTCCTGTGTCCCCTGCATAATCTATGAAGATTGTGTAGGAGACATGCGCACGTGGCGTTTTAGAGCGCAGCGCTTCGGCTGCTGCCCGAAGCGCGTGTCGTCACTTCTTTCGTGCGCTCTGCATGAAGTCTCTGCTCTGTCTATGGGTGGGGCTGGGAGGGGCTACATGCAGAGCGCATGAAATCGGCTTTTGTTTCTACAGCGATTTGAAGCGCACGTGTGCCTTTCAAATCGTTACAGAAATTTCTGCAGGGCCTGTACGCAACGTGCGCACATAGCCTAACACTGTGTAAGGTTCTGCTTCCCATTGATCATCTAGTTTGTGAATTCTCTTTCTTTTTAGTACCATTTCTCCTGGTACAAAGGGAGCAGCTTTTGCTTTCTTGTTAAAGTCTTTTTCCTGTTTTTGTTGACTCTGGTTCAAGCTATTCTCAACGCATTCTTGGATCTTCTTGTATTGCGCTTGGCGGATAGTATTCCAGTCATTTTCAGAGGATTCAAGTTCTGGGGGCATGATGACTTCCATTTCCAAATCAACTGGTAGCTTTCCAGGTCTTGCTCTCATGAGATAAGCTGGTGTTTGTTGAACTTACTGGGATGTTATTGTAGATATCCACTAGGTCTGGTAGCTTCTCAGGCCACAGGTTTCTTTCCTCTAGTGGGAGAGTCTTCAGTAATTCAATGACAATTTGATTCATGCGTTCACACATGCAGTTGGTTTGTGCATGGTACGGAGTAGTGCAAATCTTCTTGCATCCATACAGGTTGCAGAACTCCTGAAAGATTTCAAATTCAAATGCAGGTCCTTGTCTGTTAATACCTGTTCAGGGTATCCATGTGGTCTGCAGAACTGCGCTTAAAAGGCTTTTGCTGTTGTTTTTGGTGTTAAGGCTTTAACTGGGATGACCACTAAGAACCTGGAGTAATGATCTACTATTGTCAAGGCATAGCCTGATCTACTGGGTGTCAGCTTCATGTGATCCAGGGCTACGAATTCCAGAGGCTGTTTGGTAAAAATGGGCTGCAGTGGCACTTTCTGGCTGTTGCAATCCTTCCTTCTCAGTGCACAAGGACCACAGTTTCTACACCAGTTTTCTATGGAGTTTCTCATTGCAATCCAATAGAATCAGTCTTGCAGCAATGCTTCCAATTTCTTCCAGCCAAAGTGTTCTGCTCGATCATGGTAAGTGTCGCGGGCGGAGGGGCCGCGCTTGCTACGCTCTGGTCCGGGGCTGCTGCTGCTCGTTGGCTCGAGTGGTGGGCCGGACCCGGGGACTCGAGCAGTGCTCCTCGCCCACGAGTGAAAAGGGGGTTGGTTTGTTTGGGGAGATAGTTCATGACGCCACCCACGGATCATGGTGATAATGGGCACCACCGCTGCTGGTGACGGGGATCCCGGGAGCGATGGCAGGGAGCAGCTAGGATGTCGGTTCCCCCTCCGTGGGTAGGGGTTGGTGATCCCGGGGCCCGGTGGCAGTACGGGGAGGCAGGATAGCTGGGGTGCAGGGTTGCGGAGGCAGCGCGGCGCGGTGCCGGGTGGCACGGTTGTACTCACTCAGGCACAGATTCACAGAGTCTCTGGTAAACCAAACGGCTGAACGGACGGGTCCCGCAGCCGGCTGCAGTGTCTTTGCTCTCCCCGGACAGGTTGATGGTGGCTGTCTTTCCCTGCACCTTTGTAGAATCTATTGACTCCGATGGTTTCCCAACGGTAGTCCGCTCCCCGGCGTGTATGTACCGAAGGAGCCCGTTTGCCCGCAGGCGCTGGCCCTTGGATCTCTAGCCTATGGCGGTTGCTTTTTATCCTCACTGTGGGGACGGTTGCCTTCTGTCGGGTCTTGGGTGTTAGGGAACCCCTGGGGTTCCGGTCACTCTCGGATTTGACCATTGTCGGCGGCTCCTAGCCTAGTCGGGGTCCGATGACCCTGCCTTGGTGTGCTTGGTACAACTCTGCTCCCCGGCTCGTTACTGGCGGGCCACCGCCCGTCCCCGGTCCTATGGTTCTGCTGACTTGTACCACCTCCTGCAGATGGCCACCACCGTCTGCCGACCTTAATGATAGTGCCTGGGCTCCTACCCAGACACTCACAGTTTCTGTCCTCTCCCTTCCAACTCCAAACTGAACTCTCTGCTTTTTACCGCCTCCAGGCCTGTGAACTCCTCGGTGGGTAGGGCCAACCGCCTGGCTCCGCCCCACCTGGTGTGGACATCAGACCCTGGATGAGGCAACAAGGATTTTGTTTGACTGTTGTTGACTATCCAGGGGAGGGGGTGTGTGTGATGTTGTGTTTGTGACTACCTGGCTAGTCCAGGGCGTCACATTCCCCCTTGGTGAAATGCAGACCATCCGCGGGCTGCCCGTCCATCACCGGTTTTATTTCTGAAAAATAGTAATTTAACATTGAAAACATATAACATAAGCATATTTTTCATTCTTCCCTTATGGGAGGCTTTTCTCTTAAACGTTACAAATGGTGAAAACATTTTTATTAATAATGGACGGGTTCATGTTTTTCCGCTCCCCCACCCAAGCAACCTACACCTTGATGCTGCCCCTAAGAAATGGGCAGCACCCCTTTACCTCAGTCCTGGTCCAGGTCACCTGAGCGGGAACGGGTACGGTGTCTCGCACCCGACTGTCATTTCAGGGGACCCCACGTCCATGGGGACCCCTGACCCCCGGAGGATGGTCACTGGTCCTGGTGGTGACTGGACCCCAGCCTTCTCTGCTGCGGGTCCTCCCTCCAATCTGCCTCTCCGGAGGCGGCAACGGAATACAGCCCACAAATTATTTACAAGACCACAAGTTCGTGGTTGGCCTGCAAGTTCTCGGCCTTGTTCATGAGTAGTTTCTCATGTAGGCAGTTGCAAAGTAGTAGCACGGCAGACTAGGAATAGAACATACTGATGGTCCCAACGGGGACAACTTTCTCCTTTTATGGACGGTACAAATCAGGTAAGTTATTCGGATAATTGGTGTTCATTCATTCAAACAAAACAAGGTGCTGAGGGTCACAACGGGGACAACTGGGTTGCAATGGAGGACCGCTGCCATTATTTGAGGTCGCCCTCCTCATATGCCTCCTCCGGCTCCACATCCGGACGGGACGGCGGGGGAGGGGACTGGGACCGCATCTGGACACCGCGGCCTTCCCTCTGCTTCACATCTAGGGCAAACCAGCCCCTCTCCCCACAATGTCGGGTGTAAGTCACCAGGTCGCCCGGTTGCAGGTTACGACCCGGGTGGCCCGTTGGTAAATGGGAGTTCACATCACGGCCACAAATATCTCGGCCTCCAGGCCCGGTTCGTAGACGAAGCCATATCCACGTTGAGGGTCAAACCGTCTGACCTGGCCTTCGTAAACCGGGCCCCGCACCCGGAAGGTGGCATTGCGGAGATTGTCTTTTTCTCTTATGGTGCGAGCCAGCACTTCGGACCTCTGCAGCTCTCGGGCGGCAATCTCGTGGCCCAGTGGGTTCGACTCTCTGTCCCAGTAGGGGACGTTTGCGTGCCCCTGCGCTTGGGTCGGGCCCCGCTGGACCTCCCCCACACCGGCCACGACCGGTATCCTCTTCGGGGGGTCCTGCGGTGATGCGGCCTGGGATGCTGCCTTGCAGCGACGGCCCGGCGCAGCCTCAGCCGAGGCGTGGGGTTCTGGGACAACAGGCCTCACCGGCGGGGCCTTCCTGCCCGTGGCTTCCACTTCCGTGGCCGGACGGACTGCCGGAACCGGGACTTTCATGGGTGCGGCCACTTCCTGGACCAACGGCTTCCTTTCACGGACGGGCACCTCCCGTGGGATCTTCCATGGCAGCGGGATCAGTACGGGCCATTAACAGACAACACCTACAGGCTGGTCCTCTAGGGCGGACGGGTTGAACTCCGCTACCGGTGTTGGGGGCAGCGGGCCTAATGGCGGGGCAGCAACAACCGAAGCGGATGGTGGGGTAAGCAGCAGGGTGAACGGACACAGACCGGGTCCCTCAGCCGCAGCGACCAGTCCTTCAAGGACACAGGGGCGTGGGTCACTTACCCGCTCCTCCAACACTGTCTCCACCACACGTCTCCGCACGGCCGCCGCTATTTCCTCCATTTCGGCCACCGATCGTTCCATTAAGAACCGGACCTAGGCCTGCAGGTGGCAGAACATCTGCGCGGTCCGGGCCTCCACCCACGCCGCTGTTCCGGGCGTGGGCTCTGGGATCTCAGCCTTGCCGGACGGGACGGACATACTGGCGCGTGTGCTTCCAGGAACCGGATGTGTAGCAGAGTCCTGGCGTCCCTGCTCTTTATACCTTCGGCTACATCAGGCACACCTGCACCCGCCCCCCCTTGGTTCTTTCTAGCACTTTCTCCTTCTGGGGGTGGGGCTTCACTGCTCGGGGAAGACGCTCAAGCGGGAAATCTTTGCGCCCAAGATGGTGGAACTTCAAATTTTTCGGCCGGACGCCGCCGACGGGGACTGCAAAGCGCACTTCTACCGGTAGGTAGATTGGTTCTAATCCTGTTCGTGACGCCAAGTTGTCACGGGCGGAGGAGCCGCGCTCGCTACGCTCGGGTCCGGGGCTGCTGCTGCTCGGTGGCTCGAGCGGTGGGCCGGACCCGGGGACTCGAGCAGTGCTCCTTGCCCACGAGTGAAAAGGGGGTTGGTTTGTTTGGGGAGATAGTTTGTGACGCCACCCACGGGTCGTGGTGATAATGGGCACCACCGCTGCTGGTGACGGGGATCCCGGGAGCGATGGCAGGGAGCAGCTAGGATGTTGGTTCCCCCTCCGTGGGTAGGGGTTGGTGATCCCGGGGCCCGGTGGTGGTACGGGGAGGCAGGATAGCTGGGGTGCAGGGTTGCGGAGGCAGCGCGGCGCGTTGCCAGATGGCACGGTTGTACTCACTCAGGCACAGATTCACAGAGTCTCTGGTAAACCAAACGGCTGAATGGACGGGTCCCGCATCCGGCTGCAGTGTCTTTGCTATCCCCGGACAGATTGATGGTGGCTGTCTTTCCTTGCACCTTTGTAGAATGTATTGACGCCGATGGTTTCCCAACGGTAGTCCGCTCCCCGGCGTGTATGTACCGAAGGAGCCCGTTTGCCCGCAGGCGCTGGCCCTTGGATCTCTAGCCTATGGCGGTGGCTTTTTATCCTCACTGTGTGGACGGTTGCCTTCTGTCAGGTCTTGGGTGTTAGGGAACCCCTGGGGTTCCGGTCACTCTCGGATTTGACCGTTGTCGGCGGCTCCTAGCCTAGTCGGGGTCCGATGGCCCTGCCTTGGTGTGCTTGGTACAACTCTGCTCCCTAGCTCGGTACCGGCGGGCCACCGCCCGTCCCCGGTCCTACGGTTCCGCTGACTTGTACCACCTCCTGCAGACGGCCACCACCATCTGCCGACCTTGCTGACAGTGCCTGGGCTCCTACCCAGACACTCACAGTTTCTGTCCTCTCCCTTCCAACTCCAAACTGAACTCTCTGCTTTTTCCCGCCTCCAGGCCTGTGAACTCCTCGGTGGGTGGGGCCAACCGCCTGGCTCCACCCCACCTGGTGTGGACATCAGACCCTGGAGGAGGCAACAAGGATTTTGTTTGACTGTTGTTGACTATCCAGGGGAGGGGGTGTGTGTGATGTTGTGTTTGACTACCTGGCTAGTCCAGGGCGTCGCATAAGCTTCTAACATCATCTGGATGTGGCTTCTGGGTATCACCACTTGACACACTCGTTCATGAGTTTTAGGGTTGGTAACACTTCTGCATAGTTTACCTCTGTGGATGCATAACCTGCTTCTTTCTTTCCACAATTGTTGAGCATCAGGTGGAGCATCAGGTCTTAGGTGCGCATCTGGTTGAGTGATCAGTTCCTTGACCAGCTTCACAGCAGGGTCACTATCCTGAGTCTCTTTCCAACCATGATGAGGTAACGGGTTTAATGCAGCCTCTTGATGCTTGTTATAGACATGTTGGTACTGGGAGGCACTAGTGACTCGCCCACCCCAGGGCTATGGGACACCCGGTGCCGGGCCGGACTAGTCCGGTGGTAGTCAGTGGTGGCTGGGCCCGGCTCCGTGGCCCTGGTGGGTGTCAGTAGAATATGTGGCTGATGACTTTAAGTTTGTGTTCGTGACGCCACCTGTGGTATGCGGCTATTAAGCCGCCGCTGCTGTGTGAGGCCTCCGGGGTGATGAAGTGGCAGCGATGGTGGTACTGCTCCCCACAGGTGGAGCGGTGCCCCGGGACACAGTTGGTGCTTGTGGAAGTCTATGGTGTTGTGTGACTAGCACGGTGCAGGGCCGACAAGCAATGAAAGAAACAGGCACAAACAGTAGTCTCTTTACCTTCTCCTCTTTTACTCGGCAGAAGTTTAGTCCAGGGAGACCGTCACAGATGGTAAAGATGACCAGGCCGGCCTGGAAGTGCCTGGGGTGATCTTTGGCCAGTTGAGTATGAGGCCTACTCCTTAATCTTTCTTTGCTGTTTAGGACACTGCACTTTGGGTTAGCAATTGCCCTCTTGCTGCTGGGACCGGTGGTTCGCCCCTTTTTCTGTGGGGTAGACTGCGCAGGCCCTCTCTGGGGCTTCTCTGCTGGAGTCCACACCGGGCCCTTGGATTGCAGCTGTTCCTTCAGGTTGCTTCTGGGCCAGGTGCTTGCAGCTCTCCTGCCCTCCGGATTCGGCTACCAGGGACGGATTTTATACCCTGGCAACCACAGACTCCGATGTCCGAGTCTCTCTGCTGCCTCTCAGCTACTCCTGCTTCCCTGGGCCAAGCTACTCTAGCTCTAGGCCCCAGTTCTGCAGGACAGCTCACTCTGCGTCTGCTTCCTTCCACTTATCCCTACAGACTGCCTACACTTCCTCCCTCCAGCTAGACTTAAGGAATGCTCCCTGAAGTTCCAGGTTCAGAGCTCCCCCTGCTGGCCGGAGGGAGAACTGCGTTGGGTGTTAAACGTACTGGCCAATAGATCTCCCAATTACCTCCAGGCTCAGCATTAACCCTTTGGGAGGGCAATGCTGTTGTGGCGACCAGGTCCTGGGGCGCCACACTAGGACGGTGGAAAGCTGGTAATTCAATCTCTTCCAACTCATCCACATCTTCTCCCTCTTCTGGCAGGTGAGGCATCCTGGATAATGCATCTGCGTTGGCATTCTTGCGACCAGCATGATATTTGATGGTGAAATCATAATTTGCTATTCGAGCTACCCACTGCTGCTCCAATGCACCCAATTTCGCTGTATTCAAGTGGGTCAGGGGGTTGTTAAACTTCGCGGCGGCCAGGTAATGTTTAAACCGCTCTGTGACAGCCCAGTCCAACGCCAGGAACTCCAACTTGAAGGAACTGTAATTCTCAGGGTTCCTCTCCATTGGGCAAAGCTTCCTGCTTGCACAATCACTCTCTCTTTACCATTCTGTACCTGGGACAACACAGCTCCTACTCCCAAATTGCTAGCATCTGTGTATAGCACAAAGGGCAGATTGTAGTCAGGGTATGCCAGGATTTCATCACCAGTCAGGGCCAACTTCATCTGGATGAAAGAGTTTTCTTCTTCATCACCCCATCCAAATGGAGGACCAGAGGTTTTCCCCTTTTTGGTTTGACCTACCAGGAGTTCCTGTTAGGGGGCTGCCATCTTTGTGTAGCCTTTGAGGAATCTCGGTAGTACCCTACCAGGCCCAGGAACTAACGGACTTCCTTGACAGTAGTTGGTCGTGGCCAGTTCTTGATGGCTGTTACTTTTTCTGGGTCTGGTGCCAATCCTTCTGCACTGACAATGTGTCCAAGGTATTGGACCCTGGGTTTCAACAGGTGACACTTTGATGGTTTCAACTTCATTCCATACCTGGATAGTGCCTCGAATACCTCAGCCATGTGTTCTAGATGATTCTCGTAGGTCTTCAAGTAAACAATCACGTCATCCAGGTAGAGCAGTACTGTCTCGAAGTTGCGGTGTCCAGACAACATTCCATCAACCTTTGAAACGTTCCAGGTGCATTGCAGTCCAAAGGGCATGCTGTTAAACTCACACAATGCCATCTTGGTGGTAAATGCAGTTTTCTCCCGGTCCTCCTCTGCGACGGAGACTTGCCAATAGCCACTGGTGATATCTAAGGTGGAAAATTAGTTAGCAGCCTTTAATGCAGCCAGGAATTCTTCTATACGTGGTAGTGGATAGTCAACCTTGTCGGTTATCTGGTTGATCTGCCTATAGTCCACACACATTCTCATGGTGCCATCCTTCTTTTGCACCAAAACCAATGGAGCTTCCCAGGGGTTACAACTGTCTCTGATAACCCCAGCCTCCTTCATGTTCACTAGCATCTCATTGGCACACTAGTAATGTTTGGGTGGTATAGGTCTGTACCTCTCTTTAATGGAAGCGTGCTTTCCTGTGGGTATGTGATCGTGTACCCCTTTGATTCTCCCATAGTCTAGTGGATGTTTACTAAAGACTTAAACCCTTTGTTTCTGGTGTGTAGGTTTGGAATCAGTACTTACATGTAACTCTTGACACCAATCTTCTAACTATTGTTGGGGGTTGTCAACCTCCGCTGGCTCTGATGGTATCAGGGATTCCACTGTCTGGATGGAGTCATCTGTTACTGTGAACAATTTGGTAATGGTGGCGTACCTGGGCAATTTGGTTTCCTCCTCCCCACAATTTAATACGCACACGGGTATTCTTCCCCGGTGGACATCAACCACTCCCCTGGCTGTCAGAACTGTTGCCCAATTTTCTGAATAGATGGGCTCCACTACCGCCTGGTAGTCCTGCCCCTTTAAGCCTATGGCCGCCTGACACCAGATCATCATTTCACTTCTGGGTGGTATTATAATGGGGCCAGGTTCTATTACCCGTACAGTACCAATTTCTCCACCAGGCAGGGTTTCCTGTTGTCTTTGCAGGAGGAGGGCGCTGATTTCTCTCTGCAGGGCCCTCTGCTACCCGGCACCTGCAGTTTCAGCAATCTGTTGGAGTAAGAACAATACTTCTCCTAAACAGTTTTCAATCAAATTGGTACCTAGAATCACCTACGGCAGATGTGTTGTCTAGATGAGTTGTGGTGGTCACTGCTCCTCCCTCTGGACGATGGGTTTCTCCTACCTCGCATCCAGGGGACGTCCTCAGGGCAATCAGCTAACTGGATCTTTTCCAATGGCTTGGAATCCGGCTGGATCTGCATCACTTTCAGGATGGGAACACAAGTCAGTTGGAGCACCAGGGGGCGCAGCCTGCTCATTAGCTCCTGCCATAGTTGAGGAAGGGGGTTCTATCCATATTGGTGAGGCACTGGTGAGCCAGGACTGGGAAACAGAGTCTGTGGTTGCAGGGGACTGCAGGGCTTTTATTGCTCGGACTTTTAAAATATCAAAGTCCAGGTTTGGGTGTTCTTGGGCCTGTGGGATGTTTGCGGTCCTCTACGGATTGTAATCCTTGCAGGAATTGTTCAACCATCATTTTGTTTCCTGACTGGTTATCAATGGGATCTATGTGTTTCAGAGCTCGTAGTGCAGCTTCAATTTTAACACATAGTCTCTCATGTTATCCTGGGGCCGCTGCCTGCAATTATAAAAGTCCTTCCGCAGCTCTGCTTCTGTGCGGGTTTCAAAAGCAGTCTTTATTCTTCAAAGATGGTGGGCACAGATTCCCGATCCACATCTGACCAAGGTTAACACCTCCAGTTCTGCTTCACCCGTTAACTGTCCCAGCACAACAGATGCCCGTTGCTTACCGATCATTGCATACATGTCCAACATGGTACATATTTTCTTTTTTAACTCGAGTAAGACGTCTGGTTTGCCATCATATTGGGGCAGCCACGCCGCTCTGGGGATATACGGCAGTGTAATCGGCATGATCGGTACCACCGCTCCAGCTCCGGGTGCTGCCGCTTGATCTACCGGAGCTGGGCCCGCTGCGTTCCTGCTATCAGGCGCCTGCATTTTCCGTTCCCCCTTGGTGTTTTTCACCACTCTCTCGCGGACTCGAGCACCTTTGGGAACTTCTGGGTCAGGTTACTGCCTGCTTCTGCCCGCGCTCACAGGCATAGTGGGCAGAGTTTTTTTTTCACGCCTTTTGGTCTGCTGTGGCGCAGGTATTTTTCACTTCAAAATGGCGGCGGTTTTTCAAACAATAAAGTTCAGTCCATATAATACAACGTTTAAGGCACACGTCACCCGGCTTGACTGGGTCCAGTTCAATCCTGTTCGAGACTCCAGGGAAAAGGGTTGTAGCACCCAGGGATATGGGGTACTCTGTTCCGGGTAGTGTACATCCTGGGAATGTCACGATGGTGGCCGTTACCCAGTTCCATGCCCTAGGCCCTTTTTATAATGGGAATATTTACAGGGGATTTGTGAATGAAGTTATTTGTGACGCCACTTGCAGTGTTGCGGCTAAATATAAGGGGCCACCGCTGCAGAGTATCTCTACTGATACTGATGGCTGATGGTATGAGCAGCTAGTATGGTAGTCCCTCCGCAAGTAGGGTATTGCACCAGCAGGTGTATGGTGCAGTAGATGTCGGAAGAAGGAGTCCAGACAGGTATTCAGTGCAACTGGTTTACTCACTGCTGGTAGGTGGTAACATGTTGCCAGAGGCCGGCTGGTTTCGCCTCCAGGTCCCCTTCGTCCCAGTGCGAGTCTGGTTTCTCTGGTACCTTCTTCCCCTGCACCTGTCTTTGGTAAGTGGGTCCCCATGATATGGAACACTGGGGGTCACCAGTTTGTGGTTTGTCCACCTCTGTCTGCCTGATGGTAGCTTGAGCCCTGTGGGGTTGGAGTCTCTGGTCCTGTCCCCGGCTCTCTCTTTGCTACTGAGTCTTCAAATTCTTTAGAGTCAACAAGGTCCTTGATGGTCCCCTTTGCTGTGCAGGGGTGTTAACAGGTCAGCTTGAAGTTCTTTCCTGTCCTAGGGTCCTGTAACCTGTCGGTGCGTAGTTCCGGGACAATCCACCATACTCCACCGGCAACCACCTCTCCTGGGTACCAGGTCACCGTCAATCCGAGTCAGGGTGTCAATTTTCTTCCACCTTCACACTTCCACAGTCACACATGTTCTGACTACTCTCTACAGTCTGCCCCTCCCACCTAGTCAACTAGTGGACTGCAGTGGCTCCACCTCTAGGCGGCCATCCATGGTCCCACCCTAGCTAAGTACCATTGTATGGGGGATTGTTGGGGAAAACTAGGATTACCTGGGTTTTTGTTGGTAAAAGCATTGGGGTTCTGGGTCCCTAAAGGGGTAGGCCCTGCATCCTGGTGGAGATGCAGAACCTTGTAGCACCCTGATGGTCTCAGGGGCGCTACATAAACATATACAAGTTTGGTGTCTATGAACTTGTACTGACCTGTGATATCACAGTGACACATAAGTTTTACCATATAGTGAACATGGTGAATCAAATATCCCAAAAACAATCATGCAGTCGCACTTTTTTGCAATTTTTCCGCACTTGGAATTTTTTTCAGTTTTCCAGTACACTAGATGGCGTCCCGCAAACAAATAAGCCCTCATATGGCAAGATTGACGAAAAATAAACAAGTCATGGCTCTCGGAAGAAGGGGAGGAAAAAAAATAAAAACAAAAAAACGGAAAATCGCTCGGAGGTTAAGGGGTTAATATTCATGCAAGTAACGAATAGTGCCGAGTATATTCATCCATCACCAGTTATTATATTTACCACTCAGTCAATTTGTTAGAGTACTTTTGGGATAAAGCTGTTTCTTGGAGAATGTTTGCTCGGTCCATGAAATGTGTTTCCATTTTTCCGTCTTTTATATTGATTCTGTGGAATAGTATAACGCCATTCTATATGACGCTCGCTGCTGTAATGAATATGACTGTCGCAGCTTCTTGTTTGTGCAGATGCAATTATTGTATTGTAATGTCTTAACTATCCGTGATAGATGGGTTCATAGAAGCAGAAAAGGTGCATTCCTGTGGAATTATCCCAGATGAAGAAAAGGTCGTCTATGTATCTTTTATACACTATTATGCTCTCTTCATTAGGGTCATCATATATAAAGATATTTTCAAAAATGAAGAAAGAAAAATTCAGCTCACCCGTATATGTATCCGCTCAGTTCAGATGGGATGCAGGATGTCCACCGGACAGGCATGTCCGTAGAGGCAATAGCAAGGAGAAAGGACGGGACTCAGCACCAATTCCAGGATAGGAAAAATATAAATCCAACGAAAAATATATAAAAGTGTAGAAACTTTATTCAACGATTAAAAATCAAAGAAAAACATCATCGGTTCCATGAAAACATCATGGCTTGACGCGTTTCGGACAGTTGGAATGTAGATAAGTCCTTAATCATAAGCAATCTTATGATTAAGGACTTATCTACATTCCAACTGTCCGAAACGCGTCAAGCCATGATGTTTTCATGGAACCGATGATGTTTTTCTTGGATTTTTAATCGTTGAATAAAGTTTCTACACTTTTATATATTTTTCGTTGGATTTATATTTTTCCTATCCTGGAATTGGTGCTGAGTCCTGTCCTTTCTCCTTGCTATATTTTCAAAAATGCCCATTAAGAGATGAGCATAAGTAGGATCGACCTTTCATCGCATTGCGGTCAGATGTATCTGGTGGTAAAAATTCTCTTGAACTGTAAAAATATTTTTGAGAAGAAAAGATAGGGAAATGTAGCTCCTCATCCTCAAGCACTTGTCCAGGTGTCGGAGGTTAAGTGGACCATCCCAGTAAGTACGTTAGTCAGGGCATGGATGATGTTATGGGACACGTGTTGGTGTAAGTTAGGGATGGCACACCAAGAGAAAAAGTGAGGGCTGAGGATCAGGTACCAAGGGATGGCCACCGCAATCAGTGTCCACAGGCCTAAACGCAAACATTTCCAGGGCAAGTGTGACGCCCTGGCCTATCAGGTCGTCACAGGGTATTGTGCAATCTGCCCTTCAGCACAGTATCCACCCTCCTTGGTTACGGGTCCTGGTCCTTTGGTGTTGCTAACAGCTGAGCCAATCAAAACCCTAGGAACACTTTACACTGTACCCACCAGACACACCATTGGGAGGCCTGAAGGGAATAGGTCCGCCCACATGGGGGTTTGGTAGGGGAGAGTGAGAAAGTGAGAGAAGAAGTGAAGTGGTAGTGGAAGGAGAAGGAGGTGAAGTAAGCCCACCTTGAGCTATCACCGGGCAGGGGCAAGGGCACGACGGGGTACGTGCTCCCTAGGTCGGGAAGTAGCTTCATGCGTCCTGGTAATTTACCCGACGAGTGAAGACTTCAAGTGTCATCCCCAACCTGCTCCAAAATCGGGGTACTAGTGCACCGATGGGATAGGACTTTCCCAATACAGTCCAAAGAAATCCTACGCGTGAACCCTGAGAGCAAGCTCACTCCGTTAGCCATACAGGTGAGCGGGACTTGAAAAGTTTCAGACTTGAGGGTCCAAAGAAAAAAACACAGGTGCCAAGGAGAGGGTCACAGACTAACCGCAACACCAAGGGCATGGACCCAAGGGCTCAGAACTCTGGTTTACAAGCTGACGGTGTGGTTATTTCTGGACTGAGTGAGTACACTGAAAACCCTTCTCCTACCCCCAACGGCACCCCTTCACCACCATCACCGGGCTCCCGGGGCAAAAACCACCTACCCACGGAGGGGTTTAAACACCTTGCTGCCATACCACCACCACCGGGCGTCCCCAACAGCAGCGGTGGTACACCATCTTACCACGCACCGTGGGTGGCGTCACGAACTTTCCTAATCCCGTGTATATACTCCCCCACTCCTTTTTAATTTGAGTGTCCGTGTGGACCCCCCCGGGTCCGGAGACCACTCGAGCCACCGCGGCTCCATATCTGACTGGCTCGGCTAATGCTACGTGGGCCGTACACAAGCAGTCTGAAAATGTAGCATTTTAGTGCTTGGACCTGTGGGTGGCTGCGTATTTCCACTTGCATTCCAATGCCTGGGGTAGGGACAGCTGCACCCTGTGCTGGGGCAAGGAAATGGACGGGCTGCTGATGGTGGTTGTGAATGTGCAACAATAGGTTCAGAGCGGAAAGCATCCGGGGCTTGACCATCATGTAGCACAACAGAAGAGCCAGTGGTGCTACCTGCAGACATTTATTAAGGCCCAAGGTGTTTGGCCCAGTTTGTCAGGTGCTTGGATGACATGTGCCTGAGCATGCTGGTGGTGGTCAGGCTGGTGGTTGTCAGGGCCCTGCTGATCTTGGTAAGGCACAGGTTTAAAATGACTGTTTTTTATCATCTGCACTTTTTTTTTTTAAAAAAAAGCACCAGACTGGGTAACACCAAATCCTTGACAAGGGAACTTGCCGCATGTGTGCTATGGAGAACACTCCCTCTTGCTACCACACTGCCTCCTCCTACCTGTTATGGTGCTGCATACCCCCCACCCCCCTCTGCACTGCTGTCCTCACTCTGCATGCCACCTTCCCAGGTTGGGTCAGTGGCTTCATCGTCCACCACCTCGTCTTCCATTTCAGCACTCTGATCCTCTTCCTGAATTGTTGACTTAACAACATGACTTTTTGGCAGCTGTGTTTCATCATCATCCACCTCGTGAGACAGTAATTGCCGTTCTCCACCATCATCTTATTTTCATTGTGGCTGCTCAAATATTCGGGCATCATCACACATGATCTCCTCATGTCCCTTTTGGACCGTGTGTAACGGGGGCAGGGGGCGCCTCAGGGGGTGTAGTCGGGTCCCCTCGCCTTGTGGGCCGCAGGCTGAACCCCGGCCCGGCCGTTACTTGCAAAACAGGTGTGTTGTTGGGGCAGAGTGTGAATGCATGGGGCCCATTCATGACAGTGTTCTTTCTGTGCTCTCCAGCTCCTTCTTCACTTTCAGGAAAGAGACAATTGCAGGCAGCAGATAAACCAAACACCGTTTTATTAAACAAAGCTTCCATCTTTTTGTTTGCAGCAGGTTTACTTTAGTACGTTACAAGTTACAGGTCCTTTTCTACAAAAACGGTTTCCTTTTCTCTACGGGCACTTTCCTTTGCCTGCAGGGGACATACGTTAACCCCCTAGTAGCTGCGCTCTAACCCGGATTTACTGTAGGGCAGATCCAGCACACACTACCGGCTCTGGATAAGTTCTCACCTCTCCACTTCTTTGTCAGGGCACTAACCTTCGCCTGCAGGGGCCACTTGTTATCCCCCTGATAGCTGCACTCCACTCTAGTACACACCACCGGCTCCGGACTAGTCCCAACTCTTCCACCGTTTCTCATGGGTTTCCTCTGCTTTCTAGCCAAGAGTACTCACTCAGGCTGACTGCCTCGTCTCACTCCCACACTCTGCCCCGTCACCTCAGACCGAGCTTGCTCGCCTCTCACATCTCACTGCACACTGGACTCTGCATTCAGAACCCTTCCTTCCCCACCTAGGCTGCCCTGCCCCTTCCTTCCCTGCCACTGTTACCAGGGGAACCACTGCTCTACACTGGCACCTAGTGGGGAAACAGTTTATGACAGGTAACATTTTACCATCAACATTTACAATTTGCCACCATACTACTGTGGCGTCTTCAGGGGGGAAAAACCGCTCCTTCACTACCAGGGGTCTGACTACCCCTTACACGTGCATGGTGAGAAACCAGAATCAATACATGTAAATGTAAAGAGCTCCTCGGAGTGTCCCAGTGTGGGATCACTTGTCTCCTGGGACCCGCGATGGTGGTCCTAACTCTTTGCTAGTGAAACTGGACCATGTGGAAGACAGTGTGGACCTGATAAACAGACTGGAAGCATTATCTGACATCCAGCCCACAACCTGCTCTCCCTGTTCTGGCTTCAGCAGTGGTGTCCTGCGTCCCCCTGCAAAGTGAGACAGAACGCTTGGTCTAGATGATAAGTGTGTTTGCTGTGCTCCTGCAGCAGGCCCAGTTTGTCTTGGCTCATGGCCATGGCCCCTGCGTGCACCACCATCAGCAAGACATACACGTCTACATCCCTTACCGCATGCCATGCAGCTAAAAGCGACTAGGGATTAGGGACTAGAAGTGAACAGATGTAGGCCCAAAAGGTACTTTTGGTTTGACATTTTACATAGCTGCAACACAGTCTGTAAGGCAATAATCATTCCCTTTAGGCCACTAATACACTATCCCATCTTCAGCTGCTAGCCTTAAGGCCGCTTTACACTCTACGACATCGCTAGCAATTGCTAGTGATGTTGAGCGCAAAAGCACCCGCCCCCATCGTACATGCGATATCGTGTGATCGCTGCCGTAGCGAACATTATCGGTATGGCAGCGTCACACTCACATACCTGCTCTGCGACGTCGCTGTAACTGGCGAACTGCCTCCTTTCTAAGGGGGCGGTTCGTTCAGCGTTACAGCGACGTCACAGCAGCGTCACCGAACCACCGCCCAATAGAAGCGGAGGGGTGGAGATGAGCGGGACGTAACATCCCGCCCACCTACTTCCATCCTCATTGCGGCCGGCCGCAGGTAAGGTGAGGTTCCTTGTTCCTGCGGTGTCACACATAGCAATGTGTGCTGCCGCAGGAGCGACGAACAACTTCGTACACTGAGCAGCAGAGATATTCGAGAATAGTGGGGCATATCACCGATTAGCGATTTTGACCGTCTTTGCGACGATTCAAAATCGCTCATAGGTGTCACACGCAAAGACATCGCTAAAGCGACCGGATGTGCGTCACAAATTCCGTGACCCCAACGAGATCGCTTGAGCAGCACTAAATGCAGCTTAGGTATTATTAGAGAATAGATTAAAGTTAGCCCTGAAAAGTACCTTTGGTTTTATTTAGCAGCACGGTCTGTAAGGCTAGAATCCCTGCATTCAGGCCTCTGATACACTATCCCTACTTCAGAAGCTTGCCCTATACTAATTGCAGATTATAGGGTGCTTTACATGCTGTGACATCGCTAGCGATCTCGTTAGCGATGTAACACGTCAGATCGCACATACGATTTGCCGAGATCGCACATGTGACCGGCGCTACAAAAATTGACCTATGTGCGATCTCGGCGAATCTTATCTGCGTTCTGGCGTGTCACATCGCTAACGAGATCACTAGCGATGTCGCAGCGTATAAAGCACCCTTTAGAGTGGTATTATTAGAGGGTAGAATAGCTTTCCATTAACTCTTGAAAGGACTGTTGGTTACTGTTGCACCAGCAGGTCCTGTCACGCTATAACGCACTGTCTCCTCTCCAGCAGAATCTCTCCCTACACTATTTCCGGGTAGAGTGTGACAAATATGTTGTCTCTGGGTCTTATATAGATCCGAGGACGCTTTGCGACGGACCAAGATGGCTACAGCATTACCATGATTGGCAGGCAATCCCCGCATGCTTAGTTGATAAAAAAACAGCCGGGAGACGTGCGGGGTGAGGACTGGACCATGGTGCCTTATTAATAGAATACACAATTGAGTCCTGAGCACACCGAGCATGCTAATCGAGTACTGAGC
Source organism: Anomaloglossus baeobatrachus (assembly GCF_048569485.1). Lineage (NCBI taxonomy): Eukaryota > Metazoa > Chordata > Amphibia > Anura > Aromobatidae > Anomaloglossus > Anomaloglossus baeobatrachus. Next base: position 1,249,377 of record NC_134353.1, on the reverse strand, counting down.
ACACATCGAGCATGCTAATTGAGTACTGAGCACATCGAGCACGCTAATCGAATACTGAGGACATCGAGCATGCTAATCGAGTACTGAGCACATTGAGCATGCTAATCGAGTACTGAGCACATCAAGCATGCTAATCGAGTACTGAGGACATCCAGCATGCTAATTGAGTACTGAGCAGATTGAGCATGCTAATCGAGTACTGAGCACATCGAGCATGCTAATTGAGTACTGAGCAGATTGAGCATGCTAATCGAGTACTGAGCACATCGAGCATGCTAATTGAGTACTGAGCACATTGAGCATGCTAATCGAGTACTGAGGACATGCAGCATGCTAATCGAGTACTGAGAAGATTGAGCATGCTAATGGAGTACTGAGCACATTGAGCATGCTAATTGAGTACTGAGGACATCGAGCATGCTAATCGAGTACTGAGCACATTGAGCATGCTAATCGAGTACTGAGCACATCAAGCATGCTAATCGAGTACTGAGGACATCCAGCATGCTAATTGAGTACTGAGCAGATTGAGCATGCTAATCGAGTACTGAGCACATCGAGCATGCTAATTGAGTACTGAGCACATTGAGCATGCTAATCGAGTACTGAGGACATGCAGCATGCTAATCGAGTACTGAGAAGATTGAGCATGCTAATGGAGTACTGAGCACATTGAGCATGCTAATTGAGTACTGAGGACATCGAGCATGCTAATCGAGTACTGAGGACATGCAGCATGCTAATCGAGTACTGAGAAGATTGAGCATGCTAATCGAGTACTGAGCACATTGAGCATGCTAATTGAGTACTGAGCACATCGAGCATGCTAATCGAGTACTGAGCACATTGAGCATGCTAATCGAGTACTGAGCACATCGAGCATGCTAATCGAGTACTGAGCACATTGAGCATGCTAATCGAGTACTGAGCACATCGAGCATGCTAATCGAGTACTGAGGACATGCAGCATGCTAATCGAGTACTGAGGACATGCAGCATGCTAATTGAGTACTGAGGACATGCAGCATGCTAATCGAGTACTGAGAAGATTGAGCATGCTAATCGAGTACTGAGCACATTGAGCATGCTAATTGAGTACTGAGCACATCGAGCATGCTAATCGAGTACTGAGCACATTGAGCATGCTAATCGAATACTGAGCACATTAAGCACACTAATCGAGTACTGAGCACATCGAGCATGCTAATCGAGTACTGAGCACATTGAGCATGCTAATCGAGTACTGAGCACATTGAGCATGCTAATCGAGTACTGAGCACATCGAGCATGCTAATCGAATACCGAGCACATCGAGCATGCTAATCGAGTACTGAGCACATCGAGTATGCTAATCGAATACTGAGCACATTGAGCATGCTAATCGAGTATTGAGCACATTGAACATGCTAATCGAGTACCAAGCATGTCAGGGGTGTATGGCTCTGCCGTTCCACCCTGTAATCCACTGTTCCTTGAGGTAAATGTCTGATGGTAGAAGTTGAACAATGTGAAGTGAACTAATATTCTGTTTTCAGTGTATACTGTGGCCATCTAGTGGCCGGGTTTTGAATAACTACTCCCTGGTTCCTTATAGGTAGGTACAATATTGAGGCTTTATTTGGATATCCTCTTGTAGTTGGAGATTAGTGGTAGAACATAGGGAGTAGCCATGTTGAGTCAGTAGTAGTGAAGGAGAAGGAAAACAGTAAAGCTGCATCTGTGGGAGGTGTGGCGAGAGTAGTGGACCAAACAGACTTCGAACGGAGTGGCTGGGTCAACCTCGGTGTGAAGACACAGGGATCTGTGGGTGCTCTCCTGTGGGGACACGGGGGTCAATGGGGGCTCTCATCCACTGGCCTGGCCGCCTTTCTAAAGACCGCATGGACCAGGGCTCATCCCAACTGAACGCCTGAACTCCTTACCTGTGGGCAGAACACTACTCAGACAACACAGGGTGGAGGAACACAATAATTAGACTTTATTGATTCCCAACAATCAAAGGCATATAACACAAAACCATGCAAACCACACAATGTAACAAGCAACAGAGTTTCACCCTTCCGCTGGCTCACCAGGGAGTAGACTATTCGTGCTTTCGGAGCTTCCAGGGCCACGTACCCCACACCAGCAGCACCCTGCTTTTGGCAGGCACCCACCGGGAATATGATAGTGACAAGCGTAGGAAGCTTCACGTGCACAGCAAGGTCCATAGCCAGGTAACCGAATCATTCCAACCTGGGTTTCCTCCAGCCGAATCCTAGGATTCTTGGTGGTGCTACTGCAGAATATAATCCAGTTTCTGATGCCCTAACTGGCACCGAAGTGCCCAGGCTGGGTAATGGACTTCTAACCGGGACTGAAACCCTAGATTGAAAGCATGTAGAAAAAGAACACCCTGGTGACTCAAGCAGCCCCTTTTTATATCTCCCGGGCACTCATCCCAGGGTATGTGGTCTCACCGGATTGGTGGAATAAGGCTGTGCTCTGATTGGGTGGAATTCCAATCCGCATAGGTAATTCTCCTGTATAATTCTCCTCTGAGTGAGGTAGACAGAGAGGCTGAGGGGGTAATATACCACCTCAGACATTGGACGGCTCCGATGAGTCCGGTGGAAAATCATGACTTAACAAACACAAAAGGGACCCATGTCTGGCCAAATTAAGAACATTAACCCCTGACAGACATTGAACAGGGCTGTGTCTTCACCAAGTCATCATCAAGTGCAGAGGCTGAGGTCACTGTCACAGCCTCTTCCCCCTCCCTGAAATGAATTGTCTTCAGTGACCTCCATTTCAGGGGCTGGGCTTGTCCCTGCTCTATTGAGTATATGTCGTCTGTCAATTACAATGGATGCTCAGTAGTATCTTGTAACTGTGCAGAATTCTTCTCAGTGCATAATGGCAGCGCACTCACTCGCTGGCTCTGATTAGAACTGACAAGCTGGCAGTAGACCACACTGTGAGTGCACATGGTAAGTAAAGAACGAGCAAGCAGAGATCAGCGCTGGCCCCGCAAGGGACATCACATCTGATTAGAGCCAGCGAGGGAGTGCACTTAGAAGATGTGACGACATGGACTCTTATGGGTTAAAGTTTCTTAAAATTCAGCCAGACAGGATGATAGATTTTTTATAGACGGGGGATAAGTCCCTCATTGTTTCTACAAGACTCTTGTTGACTCATGTAATTGTGTTGGCCACTGAAAGCCAGACGTATTGTTCTCCAGACTTTTCCAGTAATCATTGTATTGTAGTTGTGTATTGCTAATGTGATTACCTTAGTAGCCATTGTCTAGTCGGTGACTCCCAGACTACATGTATACCCTCAGTCTTTCTGTAGACATCATTTGGATGAACATTGTCCATGCAGCTTGAGATTCATCCAATGGGAGAGGCACTCTTGTCCAACCAATCGATGAGGACGCAGTGTATCTAAGTGGAAGGCTGTAGCTGTAAAAGGGACTTCTTTAAGCCACCAGGTTGTTGATGGATGCTGATGGATCCAGTCTAAGCTCTTCGGAGCTGACTAGAGTATCAGGATATCTTATGGCTTCAATCTAGGGACTCCGGTTCCGGTTGGAGACCATATCCACAGCCTAGGGATTTCGACTCCGGCTGCCAGGATTATATCATCAAACCAGAGACTACTTAAGGAAGAAACCCAGGTTGGGACAAATCGGTCACCTGGTACAGACTTTGCAGACCTCAGCCAGCTTCCTAAATCTGGCGCTATTCCTATCTAGGTGGGTGCCCGCCGAAAGCGGGGTGCTGCTGGATTGGAGTAAGCGGCCCTGGAAGCTCTGAGGCAAGGACATTCTAATCCCTGGTGAGCCAGCGGAAGGGTGAGACTCTGTTGCCTGTTACATTTGTGTTTTGCTGGTTATGTGTTATGTGCCGTTAATTGTTTGGGGATCCAATAAAGTCTAATTATTGTGGTTCCCTCACCCTGTGTTGTCTGAGTAGTGTTACACCCACGGTAAAGGAGGCCGGCATTCAGTTGGGATGAACCCTGAGCCACGCTGTCTTTCTAAAGGCGGCGGGTTTTAGTGGACGAGAGCACCCACTGAGCCCCGTGTCTCCACAATTTGGAGGCGTGGGTTCAAATCCCACTGCTGCCACCAATTGTGGAGACACACAACCTGGTGGCTTAAAGAAGTCCCTTTTATAGCCACAGCCTTCCACTTAGATACACTGCGTCCTCATCAATTGGTTGGACAATAGCGCCTCTCCCATTGGATGAATCTCAAGCTGCATGGACAATGTTCATCCAAATGATGTCTACAGAAAGACTGAGGGTATACATGTAGTCTGGGAGTCACCGACTAGACAATGGCTACTAAGGTAATCACATTTGCAATACACAACTACAATACAATGATTACTGGAAAAGTCTGGAGAACAATACGTCTGGCTTTCAGTGGCCAACACAATTACATGAGTCAACAAGAGTCTTGTAGAAACAATGAGGGACTTATCCCCCGTCTATAAACAATCTATCATCCTGTCTGGATGAATTTTAAGAAACTTTAACCCATGAGAGTCCATGTCGTCACAGAAGAATAGTGCACAGTGACAAGATTCTACTGAGCATCTGTTGGAACTGACAGCTGGTGCACGCTAAGTAGAATGGGGATTAGCCCGGCCCCTGAAATGGAGGTCACTGATGATGCTTTGTTTCAGAGAGAGGGTGGAGGCTGCGAATTGACTGCAGCCTCTGCCCCTGATTATGTTTTAGTATCCCAGGGTGTATTGGGGATTTTCAAACTAAGTGTCATCAGAGAGGAAGTAGTAAAAAAAATAAAAAATAAAGCAGAATAGTGAGGGAAGGAGAGGGAAGTTTTCATTAACGTATATTACAAAAAGATTGGATTATGACGGAAATTTAGGATAAAAGTAAAATTTTGTTTAAGACCACCTCTTTAATGAATCAGAGCCAATAAGTATAGGCCACTTATCAGGGACCACTGCTTTGTACTTGCCCCCAGGCCAAAATTGGCAGCCAGCCCCTGGTTCCCATGATACAGCAGGTCTTGTAGGGTGTTCCCGGGGAACAGCAGGTCTTGTAGGGGGTTGTGGACCGGCACTAAACTACAATGTTTTGATCTGTCCTTACAATAGCGGTTTGGGGTTTCACTGTTCCTCAGGTAGGAGTGCCTTACTACTAATGATGAGCGAGCCTACTCGCCACTGCTCATTACTCGAGCATCAGAGTTTAAAAATGCTTGAGTTTCCCATTGACTTCCATTATAGTTGGTACTCGATTCGCACCCGATCCCCACTCATCTCTACTTAGTCATAACCTGTTTATCCCTACACCACTTACTCTAACTACCCATCCTTGTCCTCCACTTCTCACTGTTATACCCTAGTGACACCTTACTTCACCAACTTTCCGCACTTGGAGCACCATGGTGAACTGTCCTTACAACAGTTTGGGGTTTTTCTCTTCTTCAATAGGAGTGCCTTGCTACCTCACTATTAGCCCTTTCCCCCTACACTTGTTTTTCTAACCACCTGTCCCTGTCATCCTCATCTTACTACTACACTTTATTGACACCTTGGTTCACCTAATTTCCTCACTTGGAGTACCATGGTGATCTGTAGGGCTTTGTGGGCTAAGCATCCAACATCTGGCCACTAATTCTGTTTCTCGAACCCTGTTTGTTGGCTTTTTCGGGTCATTGACTTCGTAAACAGTGAAACCCACAAGACTTCCAAAGTTCTTGGGATGACTACAGGACCTTTCTCGTCTCTCTGCACTGGTCTGTATTGATGAGGATTGTGATGTGATTATTCGGCAGAGGACCTGGTCAAGATTTGTTGGAAAATTCGTTAGAGGACCTGGTCAGGATTTGTTGTGATCATTCGGTGGGGGACCTGGTCAGGATTTGTTGTGATCATTTTGCGGGGGACCTGGTCAGGATGTGTTGTGATCATTCGGTAGAGGACCTGGTCAGGATTTGTTTGAAAATTCGGCAGAGGACCTGGTCAGGATTTGTTGTTGGAAAATCATCTGTTAGGATAAGAATATTTGTACAAGTCATGATACTTTGACTCCATTAGTTCTGTGTCTTGTTGACCTTGTGTAACAGGACGCTTCGTATCCTGTGGATCAGGCATTGGTAGAGGCATTTAGTGTTCACTCCATACAGTATGGGATTTATTGTTGGTGGTATTAGGAAGTGCAAGTAGGCCAAAGGGACATGGATAAGATTGGTCTTGTGATCCCCAAATCTGTGAAGCATGGACAGGCTGATCATGGGGCTGTAGAAGAGGAGCACCACGCTGATATGACAAGCACACCGGTGGAAGGCTTTACCACGCTCAGAGGCTGAGCCCAGACGGCACACTGCTCTCAATATGAAGACATAGGACAGAGTGATGAAAAGTGCGTCCAGACCCATGGTTGATAAAACTGCAAATATACTGTATATGTTATTAGCTGGCATCAGGGAGCAGAGGAGCCTCATGACATCGGGATGCAGGCAGAAGGCATGGGACAATACATTGCTCTTACATAGACTGGAGCCTTGTAGCATCAATGGGATCGGCATAATGACAACCACACCCCGTAAAACTGTGAGCAGCCCCAACCTGCTGATAAGTGGTCTAGTGAGGAGGGAAGAATATCGCAGAGGGTTGCAAATCGCAACAAACCTGTCATAGGCCATAGTTAGAAGGACTGAAGATTCCATAACAGACAAGGAATGGATGAAGAACATCTGGAGTAGACAAAATGGCACAGGAAGTCTGAGCGACTGGAGACAAAACACTCCCAATACTGTGGGGAGGGTGGCCAGAGATAGCCCCAGGTCAGTGAGTGCCAGCCTGGAGACCAGGTCATACATCGGTGTCTGCAGCGATTCCTCCGTCTTAATAAGAAGCCACAATGTGCTGTTCCCAATCAAGGAGGTGATATAGATAAAGCAGAACAGAAAAAATATCCAGGAGTAGAAGTGTTCCCAGCCAGGGATTCCCACAAGGACCAGGGTCAGGACACTGCGGCCATTCGAACTGTTCACAGCAGAGATCATCCTGCTCCTAGACACAACAAAGCCGTACAGGTCATACATCTCCATATAAAACCTATGGGAAAAGGTGCAAATAAACAGTAGCAAAAACACTATCCCCCTCCCCAAATAACAAGAATAAAATCCCAAAAGAACCAAGAAAATGGAAATGTCTCTGTGGTGGCCGAGTAGCCAGCTGTGGTCCCGGGCTGTGAATGTGGCTCCACTCTCACTAGAAAGGCCACATGCAGTAGTCTAAAGTCGGCTGAAGCTGCCGATGTAAATGGGACTGGCCGACAGGCTGATGTCTGTAGGTCCTCCTTACTCTCCCTCCATAGATGATTTGGGTACAGGTACGACTATGGCAGCCTGAATTTTAATGCCCAACCTTCAGGAGGGAGGCAGTAACCAGAGCTGTGGCATTTTCCTTCTCTGCTCTCCCCTGTGAAAACACCTGAACGTTCAGTCTAAACTGAGTGCTCTTGTGTATGGTGGAGTGAGCAGAGGATGATCGTTCGGCTGACAGATAGCTAATGTGTATAAAGATCGCCTTAAAAAGGACCTTTTACCAGATATGTTATGTTAAACGGGACACACAATGTAACAGTGGCTGCAGAGAGGAACACAATATATTTTTGTCTCTTCTCCTCCTTCTTCCTGTGATATTAACCATTAAACAAGTTAACACCCACTTAGACATAACAAAAATGATCAGATAGTTTCCACTGGGGGCGTGTGCTTCTTCCCCCTGTATGATGCTGACCAATCATAGACAGGCACAACACACTGGGGAAAGAACACCACACCTGTAGAATGGCTCAGAGCAAGGTTCTCAGTGTGTGAGATGAAAGGATACAGCACTGATCTCCCGGTCTAACCTCCTGTATGATTAGAAATGGCAGAGAGATTAGAGCAGAAGAGTCACAGCTTTCTGATAAGGTCATTACATGAGCAGAGTAGGCTATCATTATATGTCTTACACACAGTTGTAGCCTGCACTCCCTGCAAACAAGTGTGACTAATCTCCAAAGTGTGGGGCAGTGGCAATACAGCAGAGCTGACAATGTATGAGAGGAGGAGGGTTGATAGAAGTAGGTGCAATGTGACTCTCCTAAAGTCAGCTATGCTGCCCCTCCCCCAACAGAGACCTTTTCTGAAATCATAACCTCCCATGCATTAGGTTACACCAGTAGATCAGGGCAGTTTCCTTAAATCTTGCACTCTGAGAAATCTGCTCTAGCCTATGGTGGGGCGTGGCCTTCTTTCTTCAGTGTATTGCTGCCGCTTTATGATTGGGTAAATCATAAAGGGAGAAAAAGTCCACACCCCCATTGAAAACTGTCTGATAACACCCACTTGAACATAAAAAAATTAACTAATTAGTTGCCAAATGCTTTGATTGTAACAGAGAGGTGTAATAATTAGAGATGAGTGAACCTGATGCTCGGTGTTCGGAGTTTGTACTGAGCACAGAGTTTCAAGAAAACACAGAGTTTGCTTGCGGATGATTTACGTGTGCAAACCACTCGCTTGAGCATTGCTGTGCTCGGGTACACTCGGTGCTTGGGTACGCTCGGTGCTCAGGTATGCTTGGTGCTCAGGTACGCTCGTGCTCAGGTACTCTTGGTGCTTGAGTACGCTCGATGCTCAGGTATGCTCAGTGCTCGGGTATGCTCGGTGCTCGGGTATGCTCAGTGCTCGGGTACGCTCAGTGCTCGGGTACGCTCAGTGCTCAGGTATGCTTGGTGCTCAGGTATGCTCGGTGCTCAGGTATGATCAGTGCTCGGGTACGCTCGGTGCTCAGGTACGCTCGGTGCTCAGGTACGCTTGGTGCTCAGGTTCGCTCGGTGCTCAGGTATGCTTGGTGCTCAGGTACGCTCGGTGCTCAGGTACGCTTGGTGCTCAGGTTCGCTTGGTGCTCAGGTATGCTCAGTGCTCGGGTATGCTCAGTGCTCTGGTACGCTCGCTGCCCGGGTACGCTCAGTGCTTGGGTATGGTCAGTGCTTGCATCTACCCCACTGGAAGTTCCTGGTGGAAGATTTTATTGCCATATTTCCAATCATGATTTTAGCTTTTCATACATAGGAAATATGGCCTATACAACCTCATCCATCTGACCAATATTAATTTGGGGCTTGTGTGCAGGCTGCACAGTTATGTAAGAATATGCATGTGTGGTGCCCTGGGGTCTCGGTCGCCACAGGGAACTGCATTTGAGTTGAGGTAAGAGGGAGTTAATCGCTGGTGTCTGGAGCTTTACTCAACATCCTGTGTTTATATCAAGTTACACAAGCAGGAGACCAGGTGCATTTACACTGAAATCAGGGCAGAGGTGGTTACCATGGCAGTGTGGAACTTCCCGGGCAGAGTGAGCCATCCAGAGGGTTGGGGCACTAGGAGTGAAGAGGAGAAGCAGACAGAAAATCACACACTTGAGTCTAAGACAGAAAACTTAAAACAGGTCCCTAGGGGTTCTCTGACCCAGCTCCCACCGGGGGTGAACTAACCGGGCAGAACAGTCAGTCAGAGACACAGAAGGAGAGAGAGAGAGTACCAGGACATCATGGACTCGTAGAATCTGGCAGACTGGAGGGAACGGGAACCGGGTGGATCGGGAGTAGCTGCAAACCGTCGGGTGAGCCTGTGAGACTGAGGAGGACACGGAAGCCGAGGGGAAGCTTATTGAACCGCTCCTGTGACGGCCTGGCAAAACCAGGTAGTCACAAATAGGGCCCTGCATAACACCTTCCCCCACTAGGAAACACACAGCCAACCATTAAACACTAGTCACCCCCCTTAGGGAAAGATAGACACACCAGTGGGCGTGACCAGGCGGTTGGAACACGCCCACCCAGGAGTCCAGACAGCCCGGGGCGGGAAAGTAAGCAGTTCTGTTTAGAGTTCAGTGGGAGTGGAGGTCAGACCTGTGTGTCAGGCCTGAAGCAAACTGACAGCTACCAGGGTAGGAGCGCTGGTGCCTTGGCTAGGAGGCAGATGGTGGTCTCCGTCAGCAGGAGACGGGAAGACGGCTCAGTGGAACCGAGGTGGACCGGTCCAGGGTTGTAGCCTGCCGGTACCGACACGGGGAACCAACCCGGAAACCGTAGACACAAATGGGGTACTCGGACCCTGAAGCCACTAGCCAGAAACAAGTGGAACTGGTTAATTAACCGACTGAGGCCAGGACTAGAGGTCCTGTCCCACCCAATGTCCCTCATAGAAGACAACAGCCCACCGATTAGGTATAAGAGGTCACCGCCAAGGCCCATAGATCCCACGGACCTGCGTCTGCGGGCACGGCTCCTTAGGCCACATCCAGCCGGGAGCGGACTCCTACGTTTCATACTGGGAAGTCTTTTCTACTTAAACAGTGCAGGAAAAGGATAGAGACCACCAGCATCCCAAACGCAACCGGCCGCGGCACCGGCCACCACCACCTTGGTTTACCAGAGACTTGTGTATTTTACTGACAGTGAGTCCACTAGCACCCTCTGCGGTCGTCAATCCCCCTGCACCAGAGCCATTGGGTCTCCAGGCCACCATCCCTGCCCAAGGAGGGGTTAACATCTTGTTGCACAACATCTCCCCCGGGTGCCCCGTAACAGCAGCGGTGGTATACCACCTCATCACACACCGTGGGTGGCATCACGAACCTATTACGGCCTAGCCCGTACATCTACATCCCCCATTTTATTCGGCGTGTCCGCGAGATCCCCGGGTCCGGAGACCCTCGAGCCACCACCCCTGAAGGTCTGGATACGAGCAGCGGTGGCTGCTGGCACGGGGGCGGCACACCCCCTTGGAGGCCGGCGCAGACAGGTTGCAGACCCCTAGGATGGGCCATACTTCATCTTGCTTCATCAATTCTGCAGGGCCGCAGGTAGACTAGGTAGTCCCCGGACTAACCCCATTTTGTATTCGACACAACGTGGAACTGGAGTCCCCAAGTCACTTCATACCACAGAGATACATACTACACTACACCATGTTCCAAATTATTATTCAAATTGGATTTAAGTGTCCTAGTGATTAATAATGAAACTCATTGATGGTATTGTGTCTCAGGGTTTTTTGGATCACTGAAATCAATCTCAGATACCTGTGATAATTGGTTGGCCAGGTGAGGCCCAAGCACCCCACTTTCGGCGGGCACCCACCGAGAATGGAATAACGTCAGATTTAGGAAGCTGGCTGAGGACTGCAAAGTCTGTAGTCAGATGACTGGATTGTCCCAAGCTGGATTCCTTCCTCAGGTAGTCCTTGATATCTCAGCCGAATCCTTGCATTCAATGCTGAAGTCCATATAGTGTTATAATCCAGGTTTGGTTATGGCTTGCCAATCGGATCCGCAGGTCCTAGATTGGTATCATGTAGCAAGAGTCTCTGGTATGATGATATAATCCTGGCAACCGGAGTCGAAATCTCTAGACTACGGATATAGTCTCCAATCGGAATTGAAGTCCCTAGATTGAAGCCATGTAGCCAAGTGATCCTGTAGTCGGAGCCAAAGTCCCTAGACCGAGTCCACAAGGCATCCTGGTTCTGATCCCCTAGCCAGCTCCTAAGAGCTTAGACTGGATCATGCAACATCCGTCAACAACTGGTGACTTAAAGAAGTCCCTTTTTAATGGCATAGCCTTCCCTTCGGATATACTGTGCCCTTATCGGATTGGTTGTACAAGATTGCTTCTCTTATTAGATGAATTCCAAGCTATATTCAAATATCCAGAGACAAGGGTGAGACAGGTAAGTTACATCACATCTAACAATTCACTTAGTAATACAATGGGAAGTTCGCATAATTGAGTTATCTGGGTGTCTGGCCTTCAGTGGCCAAAACAATTACGAGTCAACAAAAACTTCAATACTAAACTCCCAAGAGTCTTGTAGAACAATGAGGGATTATCCCCCATCTATAAACAAACTGTCTTCATGTCTGGCTGAATTTTAAAAAAGTTAACCCATGCTAGGAGTCCATGTCGTCACACCTGTGATAATTGGTTTGCCAGGTGAGGCCCAATGAAAGGAAAACTGGATGTTCCACAATATTAAGCAGGCCACAGTTTTCAAGTAACATGGGAAAGAAAAAGGATCTCTCTGCTGCCAAAAAGCATCAAATAGGGCAATGCCTTAGACAAGAGATGAAAACATTACATATTCACGAAAATTAAAGCGTGATCATCGTACTGTGAAGAGATTTGTGGCTGATTCTGAGCACATACGTGTTCGTGCTGATAAAGGCAGAATGAGGAACGTTTCTGCCAGGCGAGTCCATCGGATTAAGAGAGCAGCTGCTAAAAAGCCATTACAAACCAGCAAACTGATACTTGAAGCTGCTAGTGCCTCTGGAGTCCCTCGAACCTCAAGGTGTAGGATCCTTCAAAGGCTTTCTGTGGTGCATAAAGCTACTATTCGGCAACCCCTAACCAGTGCTCACAAGCAGAAATGGTTGCAGTGGGCCCAGACATACATGAAGACTAATTTTCAAACAGTCTTGTTTAATGATGAGTGTCGAGCAACCCTGAATGGACCAGATGGATGGAGTAGTGGATGGTTGGTGGATGGCCACCATGTCCCAACAAGGCTGTGACATCAGCAAGGAGGTGGAGTCATGTTTTGGGCCGGAAACATGGGGAGACATCTGGTAGGCCCCTTCTGGGTTCCTGAAGGTGTGAAAATGACCTCTGCAAAGTATATGGAGTTTATGACTGACAACTTTCTTCCATGGTAGAAAAAGCAGAAACTTGCCTTCAGGAGCAAAATCATCTTCATGCATGACTATGCACCATCTCATGCTGCAAAGAATACCTCTGTGTCATTGACTGCTATGGGCATAAAAGGAGATAAACTCATCATGTGGCCACCATCTTCCCCTGACCTCAACCCTATAGAGAACCGTTGGAGTATCATCAAGCAAAAGATCTATGAGGGTGGAAGGCAGTTTACATCAAAACAGCAGCTCTGGGAGGCTATTCTGACATTATGCAAAGAAATTCAAGCAGAAACTCTCCAAAAACTCACCAGTTCAATGGATGCAAGAATTGTGAAGGTGATATCAAAGAAGAGTTCCTATGTTAACATGTATCTTGGCCTGTTAAGATGTTTTGGATTTAAATAGCTTTTTATTTCAGTGAATGTGACCTCCTAATGCTGAAAATTCCACAAATGAGCATTTTCAGTTCTTTAAAACATATAAAATGTTTAGAAACTCTACTGAGCCTAATAATTTGGAACAGTGCATTTTGAGTTTTTTTTAATTTTCAAGATTATACTGTTATCATTGGGAGGTTTCTTCATTAAATTCCATGTATACTCTAATGGGTAATGACGTTTATTAGACTGACTGTCATTTGCACCGACCAGTTAGGAAAATCAGAGAAAAATATCATTTGCATAATAATTTAGAGCATGGTGTATGAGCACAGAGGAGAAAGGTCTTACCTGTTCACGGACACCGGTGATTGCTCCTTGCTTACACGGGATCGGTTGGGGCCCAGTACGGCGGTGACCGGTACCCCGAGGGCAGCCTTCTAATGAACTGCAAGTAAAAGTTATGGACCCGCAGTCGCTGCCTCGACCTGTTATTACCTGCGCCGTCGCCCCGCGCTTCGGCGCCAACGGCCCCCTTCCCCGGTCGCCACCGTCTCCCCGGAGCTCGCTTCACCTGTGGGGAGCTGGACTACCTGAGCTGCGTGAACACCAGCCCTGGAAGAGAGCAACAATATCTCGCTGCGGCGACTGATTCCTGGCTGCGCACCATGGGTGGTGCTGCAAAGCATCCCCCATCCCCGTCCAACACTGCTCCTGGGAGAGGACAGTTGCAGGAGGGGTCGGCGGTCAAGACCCCAGTCACCACCGCGACCGAACACGCTTCCTAGGGACCTGTCACCCTCCTTCCATCCCCCCTTGCACCTGTCATTATGTGTAGCTGACGGGGCCACAGAGCTGGGTCAGGCCAGTCACGGCAACCCCACGAAACCACTGGTCCGGTGACGGGTAACCCCTTAGGCTGCGTGGGGCGCTACACATGTCATTCCCTTGGAATAAAGATGTGAAAAATGTGTCTCCCATAACTTTAAGACCTATGACTGTCACTAACACTCAAATATTTGTAACTGGAACTTGGTGACATTCTGACTGCAGTCAGTCCTTTGAAGATAAAAAGCCTTGTCTACCCAGGCAACATGAGTATTGTGTTTTAGTCTCTTGTATACACTGAATCCAGACTGTGTCTGCTTTCCAGCCGATCAACCAGTTAAATTGCCTGTTCACACCATGGGGTCCTAGCTTATAAGGGGTCAGATGGTTGACTGCTATAATTTCCAAATTATGATAAAGCCATATTTCTAATAGAATTAATTCTATTTTACCATTACATTATGACACCTCCCCTTTTAGAGATGGCATGGGAGACCAATTTACAGATCAGCTCCCAAGCCCATCTCCCTGCACAACCTCTGTGGATCCCACAATACCCTCTTATTCTTGGACTTAGAGGTGGAATTCTCCGAATGGTCCCTCAATGACTATAGACTGACATCTGCTATCGTCCCCAAGGGATAACAACACTTTTCCATCATCCTGACAGGCTGTGGATCACACTCTCCCATTATCCTGACAGTTTGTGTATAACACATTTCCACAATCCTAAGAGGCTGGGGACAACATTTTATTGCCATCCTAACAGGCTATGGATAACACTTTCCTGCCATCCTGACAGGTTGGGGATAACAGTTTCACATAATCCTGACTGGTTGGGGATAATGCTCTCCTGTAATCCTGACAGGCTATGGGTAACACTTTCCCATCATCCTCACAAGGGGTGAGTAATACTTTTTCACCAGGCTGTTGGGACACCTGGAGGCTGTGAACTCTGGTAAGACCTGGAGGCTGTGAATTCTGGTAAGAGTTGACAGCCTCCATATGTCCCAACAGCTGGGAACTCTAAGAACCATAAAGGCTCCCTTAAACGAGCCTTTAAAGGAAGCTTTAAGATTACTGGAGTTCCCAGCTGATTGGCTACCTGGAGGCTGTGAACTCTGGTAACACCTGGAGGCTGTGAACTTTGGTAAGAGTTCAAAGGCTCCAGATATCCCAACAGCTAGGAGCTCCAGAAACCTTAATGGCTCCCATAAAGTTACAGGCTGTTTTGACACCTAGTGGCTGTGAACACTGGTACTAGTTCACAGCCTCTATATGTCTCAACAGCTGAGAACTCCAGTAACCTTAAAGGCTCCCTTTTAAAGGAGCCTTTAAGGGAAACTTTAAGGTTACTGGAGTTCCCAGCTGTTGGGATACCTGGAGGCTGTGGGAATGCCTCTCACTAGTCAGGGCATCGTTAGGTTTTCTCTTCAGGGTGCTGCTCAGCAACAGTTGTGTAGAAGTGTATAGGGACTGGCTTGGAGAGTAGGGACCGCTACAGGTGAGGATAGGAGGTGTCCCCATCTACTCTCTCATTAGTGTTAGGGCCCACCATTGTAACTGTTTTCCCGGTTCCCCCCCTTGTTTCTGGTGTTGTTGTGTGTTTTTTCATTGTGCGTCAGACATCAGTTGGTCTGAACGTGCTCTCACACTTGCAGCATGACAGTTATCGCCAACTGGTCAGGATGGCAGTGTGAGAATACATTATATTTTTCTATATGCATTTTTACTGAGAATATAATGTATACTGTATATTTTTCTATATCCTTTTCTATAAGCAAGCTTTCTTTTGTATATGAGTAACAAGATGGAGCCTGCAGCTGATGTCTAATATAAGGGCTACATCTGCGCAAGTTCAAATCCATGACTGAGGTGCTACGTGACAACGGCCCTGTGAGCAATGGAAGGGCTGGAGGGGAAATTCCCAAAATAGACAAATATTATCATAAGCTTTCTGCATGTGCTTCTAAAATAGCCAATGGCATACTGCTAGGAATTTTGTTAAGAGTTTAACTCATTATTGCTCTATAAAAAGGCTTGTAACAATTGATATAGAAGGGTTAATAGTGTCTCTATTTCTTTATTAAAGATATTTTATTTCATTAGTAAGTATATCTGGTGGTAGTTCATAGTCATGGAGCCTTCGGAATAAGAGACAAGCTCAAGGATTATTATTGTCTCTAAATGTTCTTCTTATCTCATAGGCATGTCTCTACATTTTTTATGTTTTGCTAAAATTTAAAGGTCATATGAGCAACTTGTAAAGTCCAGCTAGAAGCCTTTTTTGCAATATCACATTGATCTGTAAATGGTATAAATAAACTGTACCTTAGCTAAATAAACAGAAAACTGATCATGCTCACATGAATGCAGGTCTTTTTCTCTGAGCGCTCGATCTTGATTAGGTCTAAAGAGGCCTAATTCAGAGGACCTCACTGGTGATCCCATAAGCTGACTTGTGACAAAACAGAACAGCTACAACAGTTTTTGGCGCCCAACATGGGGCCGTGGCCAACCAGCCTATTCGGAAGAAGTTTTGGGGACTCTTGAGACAGTGAAATTTCAGCTGCAGCAAGGTGAGAAGCTTTATTCTTACACTTTATTTCACTCTCTCTGATTTCCCAAATATTCTGGGTAAGGCTGTACACACGGTTGAAGAACTCTGGCATCACCAGTGAGTATTGTTTTTTTCTCATGCATGTCTGAATAAGAGTTGAAATATAGAGTAATAAGATAATCTGTTGTCCGTCCATTAACTGATTGCATAGATTGCATAGCACGGAATTTGGGACAGTCTCTGTATAATTACATTTGCTGTGTTGCTGTGTTTTGTGTTTTGCTTTGGCCATCTTTGCATCTTTGATGGGCAATACACTGGTCTAGGGATATGTGTTCATAAGTGGTTCCATACTAATGCCTAGATAAAGTAGGCAGGCAATAGGTTGTTGTTAGTGATGAGCGAGTACTAAAAAGCTCGGGTGCTCGAAGCTCGGGCCGAGCCTCCCAAGATACTCGTGTACTCGGCCCGAGCACCGAGCCCAATGTTATCCTATGGGAGACCCGAGTATTTTTGTGAAATGACCCCCCGGCAGCATGGAGAAACCCTAAAAATGTCACAAAAGTCTCAGAAGAGTGCTCAAATGACATGGCATCAGCATGGGGAAGACCCCTTGAAGCATTTATCACTCAAAAGTCACAGATGTGAACAATTTTGTCCGAGTTTTACGCCATTTTTACGGACTCACCAGAAAACCTTCCAAAATGACACCAAAATGAATTTTCATGGCGGAAATGTTAAGGGCACATACCCAATAGTGAGATAGAGCTGGTGTATGTTACTTTTTGAGATTAATACATGAAAGATTTTACATGAAAACCTTGTGTGGCACTCCGATGTCCAAAACGCACGTTTTGTGCTTTTTACTAGCGATGTCGGTCATTTTTTTTTTTTTATTCTATCTCCCTCAGTCCGTCGGTCTATCTCTCTCTGTCTTGTCTGTCCCCCTCTCACAGTCTGTCGGTCAGTTCCCCCCCCTCTCTCTTACTTACCGTTCCCCGATCACTGCCGCGGCGCTGCACAGCTGTTCAAACTCCGGTGGCTTTTCCTCTTTTGAAAAAGCCGGCCGCTCATTAATCAATCTCCTATTCCCTGCTGTCCTGCTTTTCGGCGCCTATGATTGGTTGCAGTGAGACACGCTCCCACACTGAGTGACAGCTGTCTCACTGCAACCAATCACAGCAGCCGGTGTGTGTGTACTGTGCAGTGAAATAAATAATTAAATAATTAAAAAAAACGGCATGCGGTCCCCCCAATTTTAATACCAGCCAGATAAAGCCATACGGCTGAAGGCTGGTATTCTCAGGATGGGGAGCTCCACGTTATGGGGAGCCCCCCACCCTAACAATATCAGTCAGCAGCCGCCCAGAATTGCCGCATACATTAGATGCGACAGTTCTGGGGCTGTACCCGGCTCTTCCCGATTTACCCTGGTGCGTTGGCAAATCGGGGTAATAAGGAGTTAATGGCAGCCCATAGCTGCCACTAAATCCTAGATTAATCATGTCAGGCGTCTCCCCGAGATTCCTTCCATGATTAATCTGTAAATTACAGTTAAAAAACACACACACCCGAAAAATCCTTTATTAGAAATAAAAAACACTAACAAAGTCCCTCATTACCAATTTATTAACCCCGACAAACCCTCCATGTCCGGCGTACTCCACAGTCCTCCAGCGTCGCGTCCAGCTCTGCTGCATGGAAGTGACAGGAGCTGCAGAAGACACCGCCGCTCCGGTCACCTCCACGCAGCTAATGAGATGAGTATAGCGATCAGCTGAGCTGTCACTGAGGTTACCTGGATCCAGCGGTGGATGCAGCGGTGGCCGCGAGTTACCTGACTGACAGCAGCTGATCGCGCTACTCACCGCCGCTCCAGTCAGCTCCATGCACCGAGGTGAGTAGAGCGATCAGCTGCTGTCACTGAGGTTAATCGCGGCACCGCTGGATCCAGCGGTGGCCGGGAGTTACCTGACTGACAGCAGCTGATCGCGCTATTCCCTTCATTAGCTGCGTGGAGGTGACCGGCGGCTTTTACTATTTTGAAAAAGCCGGCCGCTCATTAAACAATCTCCTATTCCCTGCTTTCCCCGCCCACCGGTGCCTATGATTGGTTGCAGTGAGACACGCCCCCACGCTGAGTGACAGGTGTCACACTGCACCCAATCACAGCAGCCGGTGGGCGTGTCTATACTGTGCAGTAAAATAAATTAATAAATAATTAAAAAAAAACGGCGTGCGGTCCCCCCCATTTTAATGCCAGCCAGATAAAGCCATACGGCTGAAGGCTGGTATTCTCAGGATGGGGAGCTCCACGTTATGGGGAGCCCCCCAGCCTAACAATATCAGTCAGCAGCCGCCCAGAATGGCCGCATACATTATATGCGACAGTTCTGGGGCTGTACCCGGCTCTTCCCGATTTGCCCTGGTGCTTTGGCAAATCGGGGTAATAAGGAGTTAATGGCAGCCCATAGCTGCCAATAAGTCCTAGATTAATCATGTCAGGCGTCTATGAGACACCCTCCATGATTAATCTGTAAGTTACAGTAAATAAACACACACACCCGAAAAATCCTTTATTATAAATAAAAACACACACATATACCCTGGTTCACCACTTTAATCAGCCCCAAAAAGCCCTCCATGTCCGGCGTCATCCAGGATGTTCCAGCGTCGCATCCAGCGCTGCTGCATAGAGGTGACCGGAGCTGCAGAAGACACCGCCGCTCCGGTCACTTCCACGCAGCAAATGAGGTGAGTAGCGCGATCAGCTGAGCTGTCACTGAGGTTACCCGCCGTCACTGGATCCAGTGACAGCGGGTAACCTCAGTGACAGCTCAGCTGATCGCACGGCTGTCTTCATTAGCTGCGTGGAGGTGACCGGAGCGGCGGTGTCTTCTGCAGCTCCTGTCACTTCCATGCATCAGAGCTGGACGCGACGCCGGAGTCCGTGGAGTACGCCGGACATGGAGGGTTTGTCGGGGTTAATAAATTGGTAATGAGGGACTTTGTTAGTGTTTTTTATTTCTAATAAAGGATTTTTCGGATGTGTGTGTTTTTTAACTGTAATTTACAGATTAATCATGGAAGGAATCTCGGGGAGACGCCTGACATGATTAATCTAGGATTTAGTGGCAGCTATGGGCTGCCATTAACTCCTTATTACCCCGATTTGCCAAAGCACCAGGGCAAATCGGGAAGAGCCGGGTACAGTCCCAGAACTGTCGCATCTAATGTATGCGGCAATTCTGGGCGGCTGCTGACTGATATTGTTAGGGTGGGGGGCTCCCCATAACGTGGGGCTCCCCATCCTGAGAATACCAGCCTTCAGCCGTATGGCTTTATCTGGCTGGTATTAAAATGGGGGGGGACCGCACGCCGTTTTTTTAATTATTTATTTATTTATTTTACTGCACAGTATAGACACGCCCACCGGCTGCTGTGATTGGGTGCAGTGTGACACCTGTCACTCAGCGTGGGGGCGTGTCTCACTGCAACCAATCATAGGCGCCTGTGGGCGTGGAAAGCAGGGAATATGAGATGGCTGTGTACAGAGCACAGCGCGCCGGCCGGTATAAAGGCTCGGTCACGCTGTGCAGGCCGGCCAATCACTGCAATTCCACAACTAACAGGACTGTGGCATTGCAGTGGTCTGCCAGCCAATCCCTGCATGAGGGCTGGCTCTCAAAAGAGCGCCAACATGCAGGGATGAAGACCACGAGTAAAGCACGAGTATTGCAAAATTACTCGGTACCCGCCGAGCAGCCCGAGTACAGTGATACTCGTGCGAGTACCGAGTAGTTACAAGCATGCTCGCTCATCACTAGTTGTTGTATATTGATGAGAAGCCTCTGAATAACAAAGTGATGAGTAATTGAGATAAGAGACTTGGTGAAATAATATGTATGTATAAGTCTAATGGTTATAGGTCATACTGTGGACTGTGAAAAGATGTTCCGGTTGTGAAACGTCACAGGGCATAGCCATATAGAGTATTTGAGTGGATACCTGACATATGTATTTTTTCCCATCAGTGTCAAGAGCGGTTTAGATAATTTTATTTGCATGTGAGGTTAACTGATCCTTGGAAGGTGTATTGTTACATATGTTTCTGGAATCAATGAATGAGTAAGACAAGTGGTCCTGGGATCTGTCCTTATAGTGAGATATTGTGTGTTTCTTCCCCTCAAAATGGGGATGAAGGTTTTATAGCAAAGTAGTTTTTCCCTTTAAGTAGAATATTAGTACTGTGAAGGTATATAAGTAATCTCAATTTTCTGCTAGGATTGCGTTTTGAAAGCTGAATCTGGACGAGATAAGACTCTTGCTAAACAAACTGTGCGCTGCTATTCTGTTGGGAGGGGGCAAGTGAACAGCTGCGCTATTTTCTGTCTTCTGCCCTCTGTGAGAAGTCAGCTCTGAGGATTGTTTTGGTTTAACTCTAGTTTACGTTCGTTGCTGGAATACTTTGTAAAGGACCAGCATGGGGTACCCAACTGCACATCAGGTCTAAGTGGGTTAGAGAGCCATGTGGCCTTCCCACTTACATGGAGGTGGTCTAGCAGGTGAGAGAACTATCACACCTGGTCCTTCCTGCTTTAGTCATCTGGTCTATTGGGTGAGAGAGGTTTTTAACCCTTCCCAATACGCCCTACAAGTGTAGCAGGTGAGAGTGAATGCTGATTGAGCCTTCCTGCTACCACTTGAGAGCCCATTCTGACTTGCCAGGAGACGTGTGGCCTGTTGACAAGGTCCAGGGACACTGAGAGGGCATTTGCAGAAAGGTGGGCTGTGTGGGAATAAGTTGAAGCCATGGGCAACTTGTTCAGTGTGCAGTGTGGGGCTCCAGCGGGATCCAAAACAGCCAAACAGATAGTGCAAGAAAGAGAAGGCAAGGAAGCAGTGAAAAATATCAGACCAATACTCAGAAAGGCAGACATGCCAGAGTACGGATGTTTGGATGTTGAGAAATGGCACAGATTCAAGGAAGAGGTGCAGCATTGTGGATGTAAAGAAATAACAGTGGGATGTATTATTATATTATTGTTATGTAAAGTGTATTATAAATGTTTTAATGCACCAAAAGCAAAAACTGTGACTGCTACCGCCCCACCTTCACATGATCAGAAACCCAGACCAGATGAATGGACTTGTAAACATTGTAGTCAGAAAAACCCAGACTGGAGAGGTACTTGTGCTACGTGTAATGTTACTCGCCCTAAGCAGATTGCACTAAATCCTGTTCGAACCAGATCACATGTGATGACAGAGGACGCTGACACTGAGACAGAGGTAGTGAAGGAATTGAGTTTTGGGGCGGAAGCTGGACATTACTCTGACGGTGAGGAAAGAACACAGTTATCTGACCCTGAAGACCAACCTTTCCCTCTTTCCCTGACTGACGTAATACAGCAGGAAGGGGAGAGTATAGAGACGTACTTTTGGAGGTTACAGCTGAGGTGGCAGACGTGGGGTACAAAGTCAGAATCTCCCTTAATGACAAAATACTGATGAGTATATTCGTTAACGGTATGAATAAGGTTTTACGAGATACAGTACAGACAGCCAGACCTGAGTGGAGAAACATGGACCCAACAGACCTTCTGCAAGTAGCTAAGGGGGTTGAACTGACAAAATGCAAGCGACCAGTTATGTATGCTAGAGCACAAGGAAAACAGTGGAAGCAGAGAGGGAGGGCACCAGGTGACCTAGTGACCGTACAGTGCTGGAATTGTGGACAGAATGGACATTACGCCAGACAGTGCAAAAACCCCAAATAGGAGAGGGAGCAGACTGACTCTCCTCCTTCCTTCCCTCCTCCTTTGCCTCTGGCCTAGGAAACTGGTGACCACGAAGGGACTGGAGGGATTGGTGTCTGAAATTCCCTTGACAAAACAGTATCCCTTAAGCCCAGCCAAATCAATGGCCCTGACCAGAGATAAGAGAATATGTGCAAGCAGGGGCTCTAGTAGAAAGGTCCTCCCCCTGTAACACTCCCTTGTATCCAATCAAGAAAAAAAGGGCCCAAAGATTTCCCTGATACATACAGAATGGTGCATGATTTGAGAGCTGTCAATGCTGTCACAGAGTGTAACATCCATTGTTCCAAACCCACATATCTTACTGTCACAAATCCCAGGGACCTCCAAATGTTTTACAGTAATTGATTTGGCATTTTTCTCTGTGCCTCTACACCCTGACTGTCAGTATCTTTTTGCCTTCACACATGAGGGGAAACAGTACATGTGGACAGTCCTCCCGCAAGGAGGAATGAATTCACCTACCATTTATTCTACAGCTATGGCAGGAGTTCTGGAACAGTGGCAACCGCCTCATCCACAGGTTACGCTATTGCAGTACGTGGATGACCTTTTGCTCTGCTGTCCAGACCAGACGTCCTGCAAGGAAGCCACAATTTCTTTGCTGTGTTTTCTGGCAGAGAATGGTTGCAAAGTTTCACGTGAAAAATTACAGTACTGTAAGCAAAAGGTAACATTTTTGGGTCACTGTATCTCTGAAGGTACAAGACACCTGACTGAGGAGAGAAAACAAGCAGTCCAAAATCTCTCCTTACCCAGGTCCCACCGGCAACTGCGCACCTTTTTGGGCTTAGTGTCATACTGCAGGCCTTGGATAAGGTCTGCCTCGCAAATGATGCAACCCCTCTATGATTGTCTGTCATCTGACCCCTTTGACCTCGCTCAGGAAGCTATTGATTCCTTTCATTCCCTTAAACTACTCAGCGCGATTGGACCCAGTTGTCAGAGGGTCACCCACGTGTGTCCGTGCTGTAGCAGCTGCTGCAGTACTGCTAGGGAAAGCTTGCGAGATCACATTGACATTTCCCTTTACAATTTACTCCCCGCATGACATCCATGCTATACTTGTGCAAGTCCAACCGAAACACCTGTCTATGGCCAGACAGCTCAGACTTGAATGTGCCCTTCTGATTCCTGAGTATGTCACCCTCAAGAGGTGTAATGTTCTGAATCCAGCCACCCTTTTGCCAGTAGATTCAGAAAAGGGGGAATTGGTGACAATGGTAGCAAGTGAGGATGAATACTTTGACATGACGCACGAGCATGACTGCATAGAGCTGATGAGTCAGGAGACAGCAGGTTTCCACATGTCTATGATACACCTATTCCTAATGCAGATTTTGAGTTTTTTGTAGATGGCTCCAGATACCACCTGGATGAGAGATTCTACACTGGATATGCAGTAGTATCCTCACATGAGGTAATCCGAGCTGAACCACTCCCGCCGCACATGTCCACGCAGGAGGAGCGCTCATTGAGGCGTGTAGAGCGGGATCAGGTAGGAAAATTAATGTTTATTCAGACTCAAATTATGGATTTGGGATCTGTCATGATTTTGGCCCTATCTGGAGAAGTAGAGCTTTTCTTACGTCAGCTGGTAAGCCTATTAAAAATGCAGAATTGGTAAAACGGTTAACGGAGGCACTAATGTTACCAGTCCAGGTTGGCATCATTAAGGTGAAAGCACACACAAAAGGTGACTCACTGGAGGTAGCGGGCAATAAAAGGGCGGATGCGGCTGCGAAAGCAGCAGCAAAGAGGCCTAGGGATCAGAGGATAGTGGCAGGGAGCCAGCAAGTCCCAGCCACAGGGAGTCTGGATGTCCTGAAATCCCTCCAGCATCAGGCTGCCCAAACAGAGAAGGAACACTGGGAGAAAATGGGAGCTGGGCTGAACTCAAATGGAGTATGGGAAAGTAAGGATAGGTTGTGTTCACCAAGGTCCCTGTTCCCTATGATGGCACAAGCAACACATGGTCCCACTCATGCCTCAAAAAGTCACATGTGTAACCAGGTGAATGCCTTCTGGATCGCTCCTGGCTTCAGTTACGTAGCCTCCAAACACGTACAATCCTGCATTATCTGCGCACAACACAACCCAGATAAAACAGTAAAAGTCCCTAAGAAACCAACACTCAGACCGCTCTACCCATTTCAATGACTGCAAATAGACTTCATACAACTACCCAAGGTAGGAGTGTATGAATACGTCCAGGTATGTGTAGATCTCTTCTCAGGATGGGTTGAGGCCTATCCAGTAAAATGTGCAAATGCTAAAACAACTGCAGAAAAACTGATGAAGGAACTAGTCTGTCGGTATGGCATCCCAGAAGCCATAGAAAGTGACAGGGGTACACACTTCACTGGAGAAATAATGAGGGACATTATGCAGGCCCTGGGAATAGAGCAGGCATTCCATACCCCTTATCATCCGCAGAGCAGTGGAAAAGTAGAGAGATTAAACGGGAAACTTAAACTAAAAATTCAAAAGGCCATGGCAGAGACAGGAAAGAATTGGGTAGAGTGCTTATCCCTGGCACTCTTTTCAGTCAGACACACTCCAAATAGAAAGATAGGCTTGTCTCCTTTTGAAGTCCTTTTTGGTAGTGCCCCAAAAACAGGTCTCTACTTTCCACAAGTGTTACAGATGCAACACGGCACTATGACAGCCTACGTCCAGGCCTTACAGGAAAGACTTAATGTGGTGCATAAACATGTCTTTTCATCCATTCCAGATCCCAATGCAAGTGCAGATGTGCCTGGCCTCGGCACAGGTGGAAACTTTCAAAGGCTGTCCAGGCCGTGGAAGGCTAACAGTAGTTCCATAAGCCTTCTACTTCCGGATGATGCTCCCAACAGTGGAGACAGGTAGGTCCAACTCCTTGGAAAGGGTTTTGTACCCCTTGCCAGCCTTGTGACCCTCCATGATCTTGTCTCTGATGGCCTTGGAATGCTCCTTTGTCTTTCCCATGTTGACCAAGTATGAGTGCAGTTCACAAGTTTGGGGAGGGTCTTAATTAGTCAAAAAAGGCTGGAAAAAGAGATAATTAATCCAAACATGTGAAGCTCATTGTTCTTTGTGCCTGAAATACTTCTTAATACTTTAGGGGAACCAAACAGAATTCTTGTGATTTGAGGGGTTGAATAATAAATGACCCTCTGAATAAACTTTTCATAATTTAAAAAAAAAAATAAAAAAAGAAATAACATTCTTTTTTGCTGCAGTGCATTTCACACTTCCAGGATGATCTACAGTCCAAATGTCACAATGCCAATTTAATTCCGAATGTGTAAACCTGCTAATTCTGCAGGGGGTTGAATACTACTTGTAGGCACTGTACATGTGTATGTATATATGTATATATATGGATGATTCCAGCGAAGACTCCTGGTGGGGAAATACATTTTCTTTTATGAATCCAGCTAATTGGTTTAAGGGCCTAGCAGGTTGGGTTTCTGGCATTATACAATCCTGTATGCAAATATTGTTATTCTGTCTATTGCTTTATATAGCTGTAAAAGCATTGATATATGCATTAGCTTAACTACGGAATAATGTATGTTCTAAGAGTTTCAGTATTGAACCCTCTGTAGTTTACTACGGACCCCAAATGGCCTCTACTGACGGGGAGTAGGTGTCCACACTGAGGGTGGATGGGTGAAGTGGTAGTAAGACCCCTCATGGGTACTAGGCCCATGAGCCAGCAGCTCCTGTTTGGACGCCTACTGACCCTGTAGTGAAGGTTATACCATTTACAAAAGGGGGAAATTGATATAGAAGGGTTAATAGTTTCTTTATTTCTTTATTAAAGATATTTTATTTCATTAGTAAGTACAGTTAGGTCCAGAAATATTTGGACAGTGACACAATTTTGGCGAGTTGGGCTCTGCATGCCACCACATTGGATTTGAAATGAAACCTCTACAACAGAATTCAAGTGCAGATTGTAACGTTTAATTTGAAGGTTTGAACAAAAATATCTGATAGAAATTGTAGGAATTGTACACATTTCTTTACAAACACTCCACATTTTAGGAGGTCAAAAGTAATTGGACAAATAAACCAAATCCAAACAAAATATTTTTATTTTCAATATTTTGTTGCGAATCCTTTGGAGGCAATCAATGCCTTAAGTCTGGAACCCATGGACATCACCAAACGCTGGGTTTCCTCCTTCTTAATGCTTTGCCAGGCCTTTACAGCCTCAGCCTTCAGGTCTTGCTTGTTTGTGGGTCTTTCCGTCTTAAGTCTGGATTTGAGCAAGTGAAATGCATGCTCAATTGGGTTAAGATCTGGTGATTGACTTGGCCATTGCAGAATGTTCCACTTTTTTGCACTCATGAACTCCTGGGTAGCTTTGGCTATATGCTTGGGGTCATTGTCCATCTGTACTATGAAGCGCCGTCCGATCAACTTTGCGGCATTTGGCTGAATCTGGGCTGAAAGTATATCCCGGTACACTTCAGAATTCATCCGGCTACTCTTGTCTGCTGTTATGTCATCAATAAACACAAGTGACCCAGTGCCATTGAAAGCCATGCATGCCCATGCCATCACATTGCCTCCACCATGTTTTACAGAGGATGTGGTGTGCCTTGGATCATGTGCCGTTCCCTTTCTTCTCCAAACTTTTTTCTTCCCATCATTCTGGTACAGGTTGATCTTTGTCTCATCTGTCCATAGAATACTTTTCCAGAACTGAGCTGGCTTCATGAGGTGTTTTTCAGCAAATTTAACTCTGGCCTGTCTATTTTTGGAATTGATGAATGGTTTGCATTTAGATGTGAACCCTTTGTATTTACTTTCATGGAGTCTTCTCTTTACTGTTGACTTAGAGACAGATACACCTACTTCACTGAGAGTGTTCTGGACTTCAGTTGATGTTGTGAACGGGTTCTTCTTCACCAAAGAAAGTATGCAGCGATCATCTACCACTGTTGTCATCCGTGGACGCCCAGGACTTTTTGAGTTCCCAAGCTCACCAGTCAATTCCTTTTTTCTCAGAATGTACCCGACTGTTGATTTTGCTACTCCAAGCATGTCTGCTATCTCTCTGATGGATTTTTTCTTTTTTTTCAGCCTCAGGATGTTCTGCTTCACCTCAATTGAGAGTTCCTTAGACCGCATGTTGTCTGGTCACAGCAACAGCTTCCAAATGCAAAACCACACACCTGTAATCAACCCCAGACCTTTTAACTACTTCATTGATTACAGGTTGACGAGGGAGACGCCTTCAGAGTTAATTGCAGCCCTTAGAGTCCCTTGTCCAATTACTTTTGGTCCCTTGAAAAAGAGGAGGCTATGCATTACAGAGCTATGATTCCTAAACCTTTTCTCCGATTTGGATGTGAAAACTCTCATATTGCAGCTGGGAGTGTGCACTTTCAGCCCATATTATATATATAATTGTATTTCTGAACATGTTTTTGTAAACAGCTAAAATAACAAAACTTGTGTCACTGTCCAAATATTTCTGGACCTAACTGTATATCTGGTGGTAGTTCATAGTCATGGAGCCTTCGGCATAAGAGACAAGCTCAAGGATTATTATTGTCTCTAAATGTTCTCCTTATCTTCTTCTTATCTCATAGGCATGTCTCTACATTTTTTTTGTTTTGCTAAAACGTAAAGGTCATATGAGCAACTTGTAAAGTCCAGCTAGAAGCCTTTTTTGCAATATCACATTGATCTGTAAATGGTATAAATAAGCTGTACCTTAGCTAAATAAACAGAAAACTGATCATGCTCACATGAATGCAGGTCTTTTTCTCCGAGCGCTCGATCTTGATTAGATCTAAAGAGGCCTAATTCAGAGGACCTCACTGGTGATCCCATAAGCTGACTTGTGACAAAACAGAACAGCTACAACACATTAAAAATATGTGGGGTGTGCATCTGCTCTTACTAAGAGGAGTTTATACCAGCTATCTCTGTGTGGTCTGAATTCCTTTGCTGGCACTCAGTAACTTTCGATTTGCAATTCAGTAGACATTTACTCGAAGAAGATTTCCCGAAACTGTGGAACTATCCTTATCAGTTTGTGCCGTGACTCATATTGCTCCAGTAAGGAACGGAGATCGATATCGGACGTCCATGTGGTGACTGCGGGCTGCCCAACTCGGAACTTGATCAACTCCAATGGAGTATGGTAAGAGTTTTGATTTATAATAATTTTCTTATCTGTGTCCTTTGGCGGGCCCCGTTAGCCTGGGGTAGTCTAGTTGGTCCTGTGGGTTTATCTCTACAACCGGATCCCCTTCATCCTGGGCGACCTTAAAGAACCCGGAAAGGTTGTAAATGATTGTCTGCTAAAATTGTTCTCTGTGTGAAATTGGGGATATATCTAGCTAGTTGTGTTTTCTGAAGCTGGATTTTCAGAGTGAATTGTGTAGACCAGGTATGTTTGATTGGTAATAAGTGGCAGATTTAAGCCTGCTTTACACGTTGCAATTTGTTGTGCAATCACGTTTGCGATGTGAAACGCCCAGATGGCATGTGTGATCTAATGAGATCGCACATAGGTCGTTCATTTGCTGTCACACGTGCATCAGTAGTCTATGTTAAATTGATCAATTTTGTGTGCGATCCTTTAGATCATGTTTTCTGTGACGTATGCATTGGGCACCCTTTTTTATTTTTTTAATTTATTGACTTGCCAAGCGTGTGCAATGTGTAGGGATGCGTTTTTACTATGTCATCTGCCATTCAGCTCTGCTACATGGCCGCTAACAGCAGACACAGACAGCCATGTAGCAGAGCTGAATGGCAGATGACAGCAGACACAGACAGCCATGTAGCAGAGCTGAATGGCAGATGACAGCAGACACAGACAGCCATGTAGCAGAGCTGAATGGCAGATGACAGCAGACACAGACAGCCATGTAGCAGAGCTGAATGGTAGATGACAGCAGACACAGAAAGAGCCGCACGATCAGAATGAACTCGGGTTAACTTCACCCAACTTCATTGTCATGCTTCGGCTCTGTCTGTGCCGCGTCCTGATTAGCGATCACCAGTGAAGGACTCACCGGTGACCGCTAAACTCCTGAGTAACTGAATTGAGCAGCCCTCTCTCATATACTCACCGATCCCCGATCTCCGGCGCGGCGCTGCACGGCATTCACACTGCTCCGGCGGCTTTTACTATTTTGAAAAAGCCGGCCGCTCATTAAACAATCTCGTATTCCCTGCTTTCCCCGCCCACCGGTGCCTATGATTGGTGAAAGTGAGACATGCCCCCACGCTGAGTGACAGGTGTCTCACTGCACCCAATCACAGCAGCCGGGGGGCGTGTCTACACTGTGCAGTGAAATAAATAATTAAATAATTTAAAAAAACGGCGTGCGGTCCCCCCCAATTTTAATACCAGCCAGATAAAGCCATACGGCTGAAGGCTGGTATTCTCAGGATGGGGAGCTCCCCGTTATGGGGAGTCTCCCAGCCTAACAATATCAGCCAGCAGCCGCCCGGAATTGCCGCATACATTAGATGCGACAGTTCTGGAACTGTACCCGGCTCTTCCCGATTAGCCCTGGTGCGTTGGCAATCGGGGTAATAAGGAGTTAATGGCAGCCCATAGCTGCCAATAAGTCCTAGATTAATCATGTCAGGCGTCTCCCCGAGATACCTTCCATGATTAATCTGTAAGTTACAGTAAATAAACACACACACACACCCGAAAAAACCCTAAATTAGAAATAAAAAACACAAACATATACCCTCGTTCACCATTTTAATAAGCCCGAAAAAGCCCTCCATGTCCGGCGTAATCCAGGATGCTCCAGCGGCGCTTCCAGCTCTGCTGCTTGGAGGTGACCGGACCTGCAGAAGACAAAGCCGCTCCTGTCAGCTCCATGCAGCTAATGAAGGGAATAGCGCGAACAGCTGAGCTGTCACTGAGGTTACCCGCTGGTTTTAAAATTGGGGGGGACCGCACGCCGTTTTTTTAAATTATTTAGTTATTTATTTCACTGCACAGTGTAGACACGCCCACCGGCTGCTGTGATTGGGTGCAGTGAGACACCTGTGACTCAGCGTGGGGGTGTGTCTCACTGCAACCAATCATAGGCGCCGGTGGGTGGGGAAAGCAGGGAATACGAGATTGTTTAATGAGCGGCCGGCTTTTTCAAAATAGTAAAAGCCGCCGGAGCAGTGTGAATGCCGTGCAGCGCCGCGCCGGTGATCGGGGATAGGTAAGTATATGAGAGAGGGGGTAAGAGGGATAGACTGACATGGACAGAGAGAGAGGGACAGAGATAGTGACCGACTGACAGAGATTAGTGAATGACAGACATTGTGAGGCGCTTCAGAACGCAGCTTTTCAGCTGCGCTCTGAAGCGGACCTTTTTTAAGGTGCGGTGCAGAGCGCACACCTGCGCACATAGCCTCAGACATCAAAATCGTATGAGGGATGTCACACGTTTCAATTAACTAGGTTCGTGCAACAAAACGTTCAATTCCAGCCAAAGATACGATGTGTTTGCGATCAACGGTTTTGCGTTCAATCCTGATCGCACGTAGGTGTCACACGCAGATACCTCACAAACGATGCCGGATGTGCGTCACTTACAACTTGACCCCAACGACGTATTGTGAGATATATTGATTCGTGTAAAGCGGGCTTTAGGGGCACTTTGCACACTACGACATCGCAGGTGCGATGTCGGTGGGGGTCAAATTGAAAGTGACGCACATCCGGCGTCGCAGACAATATCGTAGTGTGTAAAGCCTTTTTGATACGATGAACGAGCGCTAATTGTCATAATCGTATCATCGGTGTAGCGTCGGTCATTTCCATAATTTCGGAAGGACCAATGTTACGATGTTGTTCCTCGTTCATGCGGCAGCACACATCGCTGTGTGTGAAGCCGCAGGAGCGAGGAATATCTCCTACCTGCGTCCTGCGGCTCACGCCAGCTATGCGGAAGGAAGGAGGTGGGCGGGATGTTTACATCCCGCTCATCTCCGCCCCTCCGCTGCTATTGGCCGCCTGCCGTGTGACGTCGCAGTGATGCCGCACGACCCGTCCCCTTAATAAGGAGGCGGTTCGCCGGCCAGAGCGATGTCGCAGGGCAGGTAAGTCCATGTGAAGCTGCCATAGCGATAATGTTCGCTACGGCAGCTAACACTAGATATCGCAGATGCGATGGGGGCGGGGACTATCGCGCTCGGCATCGCAAGCATTGGCTTGCGATGTCGTAGGGTGCAAAGTGCCCCTTGTCATAAGGCCCAGATAAGGTATACAATCCTGCTACAGATTTCGGACTAGCCATCTTCTGAGTTTGTGGGAAAAAGCCAATCAAGGGCCTGGTTGGATGTCCCCCTGAGTGGACACGGTTTTAGGTCCTGTCTCAGGAATCATAACTGGTCGGAAAATTCCCCAACAAATGGATTAAGCCACCATCATGTGTCCGATGGTGGCTTAATCCCCGGACACATGAAAGCCCATGATTTGGTTAGCCACCGGGAGGGCAAGAAACGTGCAAAAATAAAAAGTTGATGCTAATTTGCAACATGCCAGAATGGGGTCGATTACAACATGAATAATGGAATAAGGCATTGAAAGAACAGAAGGGGATTTTGGAAGATGCAGGATTATTTTGGACAGCCCAAGCTTGGTATAGCGTAGCCTGCACAATTGTAAAAGAAGGTTATGTGGAGGAAGAAGTACGTGATAAGAAAGACAATGTATTGTGCTATGCTTACTACAAGTCTCTGCCACAACCACCGGCCTATAATTACCCCGATGGTCCACCTGCACACACTGCGGCCAACAAAACCCTCCCACAGCCATGCACTGTGCTTCCTGTTGGGTAGCCCGCCCCTCACCCACACTAACCTGTATTTCCACACTTTCCGCCCCTTCTGATATCAAACTGCCTCCACTCAGTGACGTGGTTACCCATGTGGTAAGCTCCTCCCCAGGCCGCCATCTTGGTACACCCTATGTGCCGAATACATCCAGTCCCAGCCATGTTCCCCTATATGCATTACTGGCAGCTGATGGAAGTTACTACATTCCTCCGGAACATGTAGCAACCCTGTTCCCACACTTACCTTCAAGTTGTTCTTGATACTCCTGCCTTTAAAAATGCTCTTCGTAAAAGACGTGATGTTATTGAACCCAGTGAGACTGTCCCTGATCGGGGCTTATTGGCTGCCCCTCCCGAGCAAATAGGGCAAAATCCAATTCACAGACCTGGCCGTTACAGTACCAGGAAATCTCTCTTGTAATATGATCATACATGTAGTCGGACAAATGTATGACCCCGACAAACACCAGTGCTGTGTGGAGGTTCTACAGTTGACCATATCCCATGTAATTGAGCTGACCAGGAAGAAACACCTCCAATCCATAGGCATTCTTGCAATCAGCTCTGGGATTTTTGGTTTCCCAGTCAAACAATGCACACAAGCTATTGTGGATGCAATCATTAGTCACTGTCCCATATACTCACTAGACGAAATCTGTCTGGTCACTACAAGTCCTGACACCGCACGGTACTTCAAAGAAGCAATTCGTCCATCAGCTTTGACCCCTAACTACTTAAGTCACTTACTGCAGTCAGAACGCATTCCCACATCACCACCCCCAGGGGCATCGGATGAATTACTGCCCGGCCTACCAGCACCTGTTGTCATGCTCCCATTAGCCCCAAAGGGTGAAAACATTCCGGACCGTAAACCAGAAAAACCCAAGTATGTTCCCTTTACCCCAGTCCAAATAAATAGCCTACTCACTCAGTTACCAGACCCGGAGAAGCAACCTATGCCTTTCTACAGAAGACTTCAGTAAATCTGTACAACCTATTCTGCAACATGGAAGGATCTATCCAACTTACCCAGCATCAAAGCCGGTACTGTTTTTTTACCCAGTCTTTCAATCTGCTCTTGACCAGATCTGGATTCGACGGAGGATTTCAGATCCGGAGTTGAGTTCTGCTGCAAAATCCAAGCATGGGCAAAAGATCGCCTGGTGCACTCCTCCACCAATATCACCAATGCATCCCAAGAAGACAATGTGTCGGCTGAAAAATTCTACATGAGATTATTCACTTCCTTTGGTGATCAAGACTATGACATGTCTGTCCCGTTCCAAGATGTTCATTTCATAACTTCCTTTGTCAAAGGACTTAAAGGGAAGGTGTCGTGGTTTTTTATTTTTGTATTAAAAATAGTGATTATGAAATCAAGTATTTCTAATACAAAATGAAAATCGCAGCTTATTTAGTTTTTATGTAATTCTTATTTTACTGGAGGCACTGGGGGCTGCCATGCTGGATTTGCTGTGTGTGTAACGACAGTAACTCATTCCTTTATGGCAGCCCCTGTGCATAGAGAACAGGGGTCGGAATCCGACCCCTTTGCTAACGTTACAGTGGGCATCTGCTGTGACCTGGACGTGCCCCCTGGGCTGTCAAGATCACAGCAGAGGGAGGAGATCGGTGCCATCATTGTGAAGCTCACAACGTATGCTGTTTGCTCCACTTAACCCCTGTCAACCGCCGGGATGTGTGAGTATGGACTCTCCCCCCGCCGTTACCGTCGCCAATGAAACCCCCTCCCTCCGCTCTGCCCCCGCTACCGCCGCTACCGACTCCAATGACACCCCCTCCCTTCGCTCTACCCAGCTACCGCTACTGCTGAAACCGCCGCCCCTCCCCCCCACCATTACCGTCTGCAATGACACCCCCTCCCTCTGCTCTGCCCCCCGCCGCCGCTCCTGTGTGTGCACCTCTGCTACCTCTGTGTGCCTCGGCGCTGCTACCGTCTCCAAAAACACCTTCCGCCTGTCACCTGTCGGCCTGTGTGTGTACCGGTGATACTGTCTGCAGGGCCGTGTATCCAATCCTATCCTGTATGATACAGCAACTCAGCAGACAGTATCTAATCCTTTCCTGTGTGATACTGTCTGCTGAGTTGCTGTATCTAAACCTATCCTGTGTGATACTGCCTGCTGAGCTGTGTATCTAATCCTCTCCTGTGTGATACTGTCTGCTGAGCCGTGTATCTAATCCTATCCTGTGTGATACTATCTGCTGAGCTGTGTATCTAATCCTATCCTGTGATACTGTCTGCACAGCTGTGTATTTAATCCTATCCTGTGTGATACTGTCTGCTGAGCTGTGTATCTAATCCTCTCCTGTGTGATACTGTCTACTGAGCTGTGTATCTAACCTATCCTGTGATACTGTCTGCACAGCTGTGCATCTAAGCCTATCCTGTGATACTGTCTGCACAGCTGTGTATCTAATCCTATCCTGTGATACAGTCTGCACAGCTGTGTATCTAATCCTATCCTGTGATACTTTCTGCACAGCTGTGTATCTAATCCTATCCTGTGATACAGTCTGCACAGCTGTGTATCTAATCCTATCCTGTGATACTGTCTGCACAGCTGCGTATCTAATCCTATCCTGTGTGATACTATCTGCTGAGACATGTATCTAATCCTATCCTGTGATACTGTCTGCACAGCTGTGTATCTAATCCTATCCTGTGTGATACTGTCTGCACAGCTGTGTATCTAATCCTATCCTGTGTGATACTGTGTCGCCCTGGGCAAGCCAGGGGTCACAGGTCACAACACCACCACACCCCACACTCCAGGTAGGCACATCACAGCTAAACTACAAATCCTTGTTGCCTTCCTCCAGGAGTCTGATGATGCACACCAGGGGGTGGGCCAGGCGGTTGGCTCCGCCCACCGAGGAGCTCACAACTCTGGAGGCGGGAAAACCAGGCAGATAGCCCCGGGCAGGGGAAGAGTGAAGTCCAGTGAAGGGCTAGAGTAAACAACAGAAAAGTGGAAAAGGAGGAAAGCAAGAGGTGGTGACAGAGCAGAGAGTGTGCAAGCCTGAGAGCCCAGCTTTGTGTAGGGCCAGAACAGCAAGGTCAGCAACGGCGGTGACTGTCCGGAGGGGGACCGTTTGGAAGTTCCTGGAAGGACCCCGTTGGCTGTGTGCCCGGTGGTCTGGAGCAGTGTTCCGAAAGACAGTCAGCACCAGGGCAGGGGCCTCTCGGACCCCGGCAAGGCTTGGAGTCGCCAAATTTGCCGAATCCGTCAGTGAAGGGGACGTAGATTCCCCCAACAACCAAGTCCCGATTGAAGGCAACAGTCCAACCTGTACAACAGAGGCACCGCCACCGCCAGGGCACCAGTCTCTGAGGGCCAGCGCCTGCGGGCAAAGTGTAGTGCTCCTCCGGCCCAGCTTGAAGCCGGGGAGCGGGTTACCGGTGGGGACCCATCGCAACCATCCGTACATACAGGTGCAGGGAAGAGAGACATCACCGTCACCTGCCGGGGAAGCAAAGCAGCCGTCTGTGGGACCGTCCTACCAGCCGTTTGGTTTACCGTACAAACTGTGTCACGTCTCAGGCTGAGTGAGTACCACAGTGCCGCAAGGCACAGCGCTGACCCCGCGTCCCTGCGCCCACCAAGCCCTGCACCTCCCAAGCCATCACCGGGCCCCGGGATCACCAACCCCTACCCACGGAGGGGCAACACAACACCTGGCTGCTCCCCATCACCATCCCCGGGATCCCCGCATTAAGCAGCGGTGGTGCTACACATCACCACAACCGTGGGTGGCGTCACGGACATTATCCCAACATCCCAAACCCCCCTTTCACTCACGGGCGAGGAGTGCCGCTCGAGGAAAACCCCCGGGATCCGGCCTACGGCTCGAGCCACCACTGAGCAGCCGGACCCGAGCAGAAGGGGTGAGCGCGGTGTGCTGACACCCTCCTCCCCGCCCGCGACAACTTGGCGTCACGAACAGGATCTTACCGCTCTGCCGTCTGGTAGAGGTGCGCCTTGTTACCGCCGGAGGTATCCGGCAGAAAAATTGCAGAAGCCGCCATCTTTGGCGCGAAAAGTTCCCGCTCGAGCGTCTTCTCGAGCAGTAGAGGCGCGAAGGCCAGAACCCCGCCCCGAGAGAGGAGGGGCCGGAAAGAGCTAAGGGGGACGGAAACAAGATGTCTGCGCCCGACGGAGCCGTTGGAGGAGCGGTGGTCGCAGCCGCAGCGGCACCCGCGGATGGGAATGGGCCTGCCCAGGTCCCGGCCGTACCGGCGGGAGGTGCCGCGGCCCCCGCGCTCGCTCAGGTCATGCCGTTTTCCTTGCCCTATGCGCCCGGAGCTGCCTTGTTACCGCAGTATGACGGGAAACCGGATGCCCTACAGGCCTTCCGGAAAAAGCTTAACCCGTTGCTAGAGCTGTACCCCCTGACTGATAAGCAACGTGCGGCGGTAGTGCTGGGCCAGTTAACCGGTGCGGCTGAGCAGGAGGCGGAGACCTGGGCCGAGGGGGACCGGCTCTCTGTAGCCACCATCTTTGAGAAGCTACAGACTGCCTTTGAGACCCGGACTGAAGCCGAGCTGAGGATGCAGTTTTACCAGTGCCGGCAACGAGCTGGGGATAGCATTCGGGACTATGCTCTACGTCTGCAGACCGCCCTCCGCACGCTGAAGCGGGTGAACCCTATTAATGAGGCGGATAGCAACAAGATGTTAGTGGAGCAATTTGCGCAGGGGATGAGGTCCCCTGAGGATCGTAAACAACTCCGGCTGTGGGCCCTGGAACACCCTGATGTGGACTTTGCTGTGTTAAAGGAGCGGGCCATTAAAGCACTACAGCCTCCAGCAACCGAAGTTCTGGAACCCGCCCCGTGGCCCGTCGAGACGGCTCCCGTTATGGCGGCCTCAGCCAAATCTACCTCTCCAACACCTGCAGCCCCGAGCAGCACAGTGGAAGAACTGGCAGCCCAGGTCCGTCACATGGACGGAGACCTTGCCAAAATCCTGGCTGCCCTACAACCTCTGACCAGACCTCAGCCTCCGGCGCAGATACAGCTTGCTGACAGTCCCGAGGACGTTCCTTGGATGCAGCGGAGAAGTGCCGACAACCCGCGGAGCAGACCCCCAATCTGCTACAAGTGCCGTAAGCCGGGTCATTACTACCGACAGTGCCCGTTAAACGAGCAACCCCTGGGGCCCCGGGCCAATCCTCAGGAGTAGAACATCGTGGCCCCCCGGACTGGCGAGACCAATATATCGGGGCCCGCCCTATCATCCCCGTGGCTGTGGACGGCATACCAGTGATGGCTCTCTTGGACACTGGATCACAGGTAACTACCATACCGTACACGTTGTACCAGCGGTACTGGGCCGTAGACGAACTGGCGCCCCCAGACAATAGTATAACATTGATTGCCGCTAATGGACTCCCATTGACCCAGGTGGGGTATAAGCAAGTGGCTATGACAGTGGGGCAAGCCGAACTGCAACACCAGGGTATGATTGTGATCATGAATGAACCCAGTGATCATAACCCGAAAATAGTGCTGGGAACCAATGTGATGGAGCACTGCATGGCTGATGTGTTAACCCTATTACAACAGCTAGCCGCCACAGCAGCAGGGAGCCGGCAGAGGGCTGTGCAGCGTGAGATCCGAGCCCTGATGTACCGCCAGCATGTAAGCTCAACAGGAGGGGAGATTGGTGGAGTAAGAGTGATGGATGTTGCTCCATTGACTGTGCCCCCTAGGAGTGAGATGATGATCTGGTGTAGGGCAGCAGTAGGGCCTCAGGGGCGTGACTACCCTGCGATGATGGAGCCCATGCCTTCTGAGCACTGGCCCACTGTGATGGCCGCCCGAGGGGTGGTGGATGTGAAGAAAGGGAGAGTGCCTGTGAGAGTGCTGAACTGTGGAGAGGAAGAAGTCAGGCTTCCCCGGTATGCCACCATTGCCAAGCTGCTCACCCTGGACCCTCACACTATCCATGAAGCCAGTCCATCCACACTTCCACCTACCACCAGCACTTCCCCACCCCGGGGGGAGACAGAGGAGTGGCATCAACAGCTACACGTAGGCACTGATGATACCCCTACACATCACATGGCAGGGGTACACAGGGTGGTGCAGGAGTACGAACAGGTTTTCAGTAAGCACCCCCTAGACTTTGGGCAGATCAAGGGGGTCCAACACCACATTCCCACAGGTGAACATCCCCCTATCAAGGAGAGGTATAGACCTATTCCCCCTGCACATTACCAGTGTGCCAAAGATATGTTGAGGAATATGAAGGAGGCAGGGGTTATTCGGGACAGCTGTAGTCCCTGGGCCGCTCCGTTGGTACTGGTTAAGAAGAAGGATGGTACCATGCGGATGTGTGTGGACTACCGGAAGATCAATCAGATAACCCATAAAGATGCCTATCCATTACCTTGTATTGAAGAGTCTTTGGCTGCACTGAGAACTGCAAACTACTTCTCGACCCTTGACCTCACCAGCGGATACTGGCAAGTGGCCGTGGCCCCCGAGGACCGGGAGAAGACCGCCTTCACCACCCCGATGGGGCTCTGCGAATTCAATAGCATGCCGTTTGGGCTGTGCAATGCCCCCGGGACCTTCCAACGGTTGATGGAGTGCTGTCTGGGACATTTAAACTTCGAGACCGTCCTGCTGTATTTGGATGATGTGATTGTTTATTCCCAGACGTATGAAGCCCATCTGGAGCACCTGGCCGAGGTGTTCGCGTCCCTTGCCAAGTTCGGGATGAAGTTGAAGCCCTCAAAATGCCATCTGCTGAAACCCAGGGTGCAGTATCTAGGGCATGTGGTGAGTGCGGATGGTGTCGCCCCTGACCCTGAGAAGATCACTGCCATCCAGAGCTGGCCGAGACCAACTACAGTGAAGGAAGTAAGGCAGTTTCTGGGTCTGGTGGGGTACTATCGGCGCTTTATAAAGGGGTACACGAAGATGGCTGCCCCCAGGCAAGATCTCCTCGTGGGACAGACCAAAGGTGGTAGACCCATTGGAGCCCCGCTGTCGTGGGAGGACAAGCATGAGGAGTCCTTTTGCCAGTTGAAGGCGGCCTTGACCGGAGAAGAGGTCCTGGCGTACCCTGACTATGGGCGCCCGTTCATCCTCCACACGGACGCCAGTAACGTGGAACTAGGAGCGGTCCTATCCCAGGTCCAGGATGGGAAGGAGAAGGTGATTGCCTACGCCAGCCGAAAACTCTGGCCGACCGAAAGGAACCCTGAGAACTATAGCTCCTTCAAGCTCGAGCTATTGGCGTTGGTGTGGGCTATCACGGAGCGGTTCCGCCACTACTTGGCGGCGGCAAAATTCACCGCGTTTACGGACAACAATCCGCTGACTCACCTGAACACGGCCAAGTTGGGCGCGCTGGAGCAGCGGTGGGTAGCCCGGCTAGCCAACTATGATTTCACCATAAAGTACCGAGCTGGTCGTGTCAACATAAATGCTGATGCACTCTCCCGGATGCCCCATTTGTCAGAAGAGGGGTGCGAGGATGACGACCTCGAGGAGATCGAGTTGCCTGCGTTTCACCAGCCGCCTACTGAGAGGGTACAAGTATGCCAGCAAAGGGTGGATCTGGACCCGCGGCCCAGTCAAGAGTGGCAGGACGCCCAGGACCAAGCACCGGATGTCCGCCTTGTCAAGACTCTGGTGGAACAAGGTGCTATGGGAATAGACCCTGCCGCTCCAGCCGAAGCCCAACGCTTGTGGAAGGAACGGAAACGGCTTTACCTACACCAAGGGAGGCTGTACCGTGAGCTGATCAACCCGAAGACCCATGAGAAAATATGCCAGTTAATCGTTCCTCAAGCTGATGTCGCTACTGTACTGCGGGCATACCATGATGGTGCTGGCCACTTCGGGTGGAAGAAGCTGGAGATGCTGTTGAGGGAGCGGTTCTATTGGATTGGGATGCGTGAATCGGTGGAAGCCTGATGCCGAGAGTGCGGTCCTTGTACGCTGAGGAGAAAGGACGAGACTAGCCAGAGGGCACCGTTACATCCCATAGTCACCCATCAGCCGCTGGAGCTGGTCGCCCTAGACCATGTCAAGCTCACCCCTAGCCGAAGTGGGTACACCTACGCATTGACCATGGTAGACCACTACTCAAGATTTATGGTGGTAGTCCCCGTTAAGGACCTGACTGGTCGAACCGCTGCTCGAGCGTTCCAGGCTTATTTTTGCCGACCCCATGGGTACCCCGAGAAGGTGCTGACTGACCAAGGCCCGGCTTTTGAAGCAGAAGTGTTTCATGAATTCTGTCAGTTGTACGGCTGCAAGAAGATCCGGACCACTCCATACCACGCCCAAACCAACGGCATGTGCGAGAAAATGAATCACTTGGTCCTGGGGCTCCTCAAGACGCTGCCGCTGGAAGAACGGAACATGTGGCCGGAAAAGTTGCCCGACTTGGTCGACATGTACAATAATATCCCGTCCAGCTCGACAAAGTGCACCCCAGCGTATCTGATGAGGGCACGGCCTGGCCGCCTGCCGGTGGATCTGGAGATGGGGTTGGAGGCCCCGGAAGCACTCCCTTCAACGGCAGAGTGGGAAAGTCGGAGGAGGTCACAGTACCGGCAAATCCAGGAGTATGTGGAGAAAAACCTCAGTCGAAGTCGAGAACAGCAAGAGCACCGGTTCAATCAGAAGGCGCCCGCAGGTCCTTTCCAGCCAGGAGATGTGGTGCTGAAACGGAAGAGAAAAGCCCACAAGCTGGATGATCAGTGGGAGCAAGTCCCTTACGTCATACAACCCACAGAATGGGGAGATGGGAAGACCTACCAGATCAGTCGTGACCAAGGGGGCACCCTGGCCACAGTTTCCCGGGACCATCTAAAAAAATGCCCCCCAGCGTTGAAGGCAGAGGCTGAAGTACCGGTTCCTCCACCCGTGGAGAAGGCAGCAGAGGTAATCCACACTGTAATGGGTGACTTCCCAGCAAACTGGCCTACACAGAACGGCGCGGTGATACTTCCAGTGATACTGTTCCCACAACCCGTGGATGAAGAAGTAGTGGAAGCGGTTAACCGTGAGCCAGAACCAGTGCCAGTGCCCAGGGATGAACCTGTACCCAGCCCCCCTACACCTCCGCCTGCTCCACACTATAGCAGGGAGGAGGAACCGATTGTTCCCTCTACCCCACTGTCTAGCAACACTGACACCGGGCCCCGAAGGTCCACCCGTTCCAACCTAGGTAGACCCCCACTTAGGTACAGGGAGACCGTTCTATGA
Organism: Anomaloglossus baeobatrachus; assembly: GCF_048569485.1. NCBI lineage: Eukaryota > Metazoa > Chordata > Amphibia > Anura > Aromobatidae > Anomaloglossus > Anomaloglossus baeobatrachus. The sequence goes on along the minus strand of NC_134353.1, from coordinate 1,208,007 downwards.
GTAAAAGGGGTCCGCAAATGTGAAGGAGTGGTTGTTTTTTTGCAAAGTTTTGAAAGTTGAAAATGATAAGTGAAAATGATCCGAAGTTCACCTGATTCACCGTGTGATTTGCAACCGGCAGGAGCCGGCACCGTTGTCCCCGTGGGGACCGTTTAAAAATGCATGGGAACTATCCATGGACAAGCCCGTGAACTTTGCAGGGCAACCACAAACGTTAGTGGCTTGTAAATATGTTGGGTACCGTTACCATTTCCGCAGGCCGCCTCCGGAGAGGCAGGTTGGAGGGAGGGCCCTGAGCAGAGCAGGCCAGGGCCCAGCCACCAAAGGAACCGGTGGCTACCCTCTGGAGGGAAGGACAGATCCCGCTCGGGTACCGTGTGCTGGACTGTGGGTCAAGGGGTGCTGCCTGGGCTTTAGGGGCAGCATCAGGGCCAGGTTACTTGGGTGGGAGAGAGCGGAAACCGTAACCGTATACCGTTGAAACGTTAAAAGTAAAATGTGCCTCCCGTCTTGGGAAGATTTATTAAAAATGCTTATGTTTGTTTAACCCTGTTATCCCTTTTACAGAAAAATAAAACCGGTGTAGGACGGCAGCCCGCGGACGGTCTGCATTTTGCTAAGGGGGAATGTGTCGCCCTGGGCAAGCCAGGGGTCACAGGTCACAACACCACCACACCCCACACTCCAGGTAGGCACATCACAGCTAAACTACAAATCCTTGTTGCCTTCCTCCAGGAGTCTGATGATGCACACCAGGGGGTGGGCCAAGCGGTTGGCTCCGCCCACCAAGGAGATCACAGCTCTGGAGGCAGGAAGTACCAGGCAGATGAGCCCAGGGTGAGCCTGTGTCAACAGCAGATTAGCCCGGGGAGGGCAAGAGTAAACAACGGAGTTGAGTGAGGAGCAGATAAGAGAAGTGAAAGTGGAGGAAAGAAGAGTAGAAAAGGAGGAAAGCAAGAAGTGGTGACAGAGCAGAGAGTGTGCCAAGCCTGAGAGCCCAGCTTTGTGTAGGGCTAGAACAGCAAGGTCAGCAACGGCGGTGACTGTCCGGAGGGGGACCGTTTGGAAGTTCCTGGAAGGACCCCGTTGGCTGTGTGCCCGGTGGTCTGGAGCAGTGTTCCGAAAGACAGTCAGCACCAGGGCAGGGGCCTCTCGGACCCCGGCAAGGCTTGGAGTCGCCAAATTTGCCGAATCCGTCAGTGAAGGGGACGTAGATTCCCCCAACAACCAAGTCCCGATTGAAGGCAACAGTCCAACCTGTACAACAGAGGCACCGCCACCGCCAGGGCACCAGTCTCTGAGGGCCAGCGCCTGCGGGCAAAGTGTAGTGCTCCTCCGGCCCAGCTTGAAGCCGGGGAGCGGGTTACCGGTGGGGACCCATCGCAACCATCCGTACATACAGGTGCAGGGAAGAGAGACATCACCGTCACCTGCCGGGGAAGCAAAGCAGCCGTCTGTGGGACCGTCCTACCAGCCGTTTGGTTTACCGTACAAACTGTGTCACGTCTCAGGCTGAGTGAGTACCACAGTGCCGCAAGGCACAGCGCTGACCCCGCGTCCCTGCGCCCACCAAGCCCTGCACCTCCCAAGCCATCACCGGGCCCCGGGATCACCAACCCCTACCCACGGAGGGGCAACACAACACCTGGCTGCTCCCCATCACCATCCCCGGGATCCCCGCATTAAGCAGCGGTGGTGCTACACATCACCACAACCGTGGGTGGCGTCACGGACATTATCCCAACATCCCAAACCCCCCTTTCACTCACGGGCGAGGAGTGCCGCTCGAGGAAAACCCCCGGGATCCGGCCTACGGCTCGAGCCACCACTGAGCAGCCGGACCCGAGCAGAAGGGGTGAGCGCGGTGTGCTGACACCCTCCTCCCCGCCCGCGACAATACTGTCTGCAGGGCTGTGTATCTAATCCTATCCTGTGTGATACTGTCTGCTGAGCTGTGTATCTAATCCTATCCTGTGTGATACTGTCTGCTGAGCCATGTATCTAATCCTATCCTGTGTGATACTGTCTGCTGAGCCATGTATATAATCCTATCCTGTGTGATACTGTCTGCAGGGCTGTGTATCTAATCCTATCCTGTGTGATACTGTCTGCTGAGCTGTGTATCTAATCCTATCCTGTGTGATACTGTCTGCTGAGTCATGTATCTAATCCTATCCTGTGTGATACTGTCTGCTGAGCCGTGTACAGTTAGGTCCAGAAATATTTGGACAGTGACACAATTTTCGCGAGTTGGGCTCTGCATGCCACCACATTGGATTGGAAATGAAACCTCTACAACAGAATTCAAGTGCAGATTGTAACGTTTAATTTGAAGGTTTGAACAAAAATATCTGATAGAAATTGAAGGAATTGTCACATTTCTTTACAAACACTCCACATTTTAGGAGGTCAAAAGTAATTGGACAAATAAACCAAACCCAAACAAAATATTTTTATTTTCAATATTTTGTTGCGAATCCTTTGGAGGCAATCACTGCCTTAAGTCTGGAACCCATGGACATCACCAAACGCTGTGTTTCCTCCTTCTTAATGCTTTGCCAGGCCTTTACAGCCGCAGCCTTCAGGTCTTGCTTGTTTGTGGGTCTTTCCGTCTTAAGTCTGGATTTGAGCAAGTGAAATGCATGCTCAATTGGGTTAAGATCTAGTGATTGACTTGGCCATTGCAGAATGTTCCACTTTTTTGCACTCATGAACTCCTGGGTAGCTTTGGCTGTATGCTTGGGGTCATTGTCCATCTGTACTATGAAGCGCCGTCCGATCAACTTTGCGGCATTTGGCTGAATCTGGGCTGAAAGTATATCCCGGTACACTTCAGAATTCATCCGGCTACTCTTGTCTGCTGTTATGTCATCAATAAACACAAGTGACCCAGTGCCATTGAAAGCCATGCATGCCCATGCCATCACGTTGCCTCCACCATGTTTTACAGAGGATGTGGTGTGCCTTGGATCATGTGCCATTCCCTTTCTTCTCCAAACTTTTTTCTTCCCATCATTCTGGTACAGGTTGATCTTTGTCTCATCTGTCCATAGAATACTTTTCCAGAACTGAGCTGGCTTCATGAGGTGTTTTTCAGCAAATTTAACTCTGGCTTGTCTATTTTTGGAATTGATGAATGGTTTGCATCTAGATGTGAACCCTTTGTATTTACTTTCATGGAGTCTTCTCTTTACTGTTGACTTAGAGACAGATACACCTACTTCACTGAGAGTGTTCTGGACTTCAGTTGATGTTGTGAACGGGTTCTTCTTCACCAAAGAAAGTATGCGGCGATCATCCACCACTGTTGTCATCCGTGGACGCCCAGGCCTTTTTGAGTTCCCAAGCTCACCAGTCAATTCCTTTTTTCTCAGAATGTACCCGACTGTTGATTTTGCTACTCCAAGCATGTCTGCTATCTCTCTGATGGATTTTTTCTTTTTTTTCAGCCTCAGGATGTTCTGCTTCACCTCAATTGAGAGTTCCTTAGACCGCATGTTGTCTGGTCACAGCAACAGCTTCCAAATGCAAAACCACACACCTGTAATCAACCCCAGACCTTTTAACTACTTCATTGATTACAGGTTAACGAGGGAGACGCCTTCAGAGTTAATTGCAGCCCTTAGAGTCCCTTGTCCAATTACTTTTGGTCCCTTGTAAAAGAGGAGGCTATGCATTAGAGAGCTATGATTCCTAAACCCTTTCTCCGATTTGGATGTGAAAACTCTCATATTGCAGCTGGGAGTGTGCACTTTCATCCTATCCTGTGTGATACTTCTGCTGTCCTTGGTGACACTTTAGACATTTCTGGTCACCAACAAAATGGCTCTGCACTGTGTCATTGCATGTCATTCTCTGTTATCTGTTGTAAACACCCAGATTAGGAGGGGGAGGCGCCATCACACACAGGAGAGCAGACTCCACCCACTTTTACTGCAGTTGTAATGTGAGCTTTTTATACAGTGGAATTTCTGTAGGATTTCAGAAGCTGCTCCCCCTAGTGTTTAACAGTGGAAAATATCAAACTTTTTAATTTTTTTTTATATTTTGCCCAATTAAAAACAAACAAAACATTTAAACATTATTACTTTCATTTTTTCAGTTACTATTTTTTTTTTTTACGATACCTTCCCTTTAAGGACTCTATCAGATCGAAAAATTGATGACACCAGACCCGAATACCCAGAGCTCCCCACTAAACAGGTTCTCCTCATTGCTAAGTCCATTGAGAAAAAAAATCTGCCTCCACCAATTTTACCCCTGCTACTACCCCGATTATGTACAATGCTCTTGTTAACCAAGACCAACAAACCCAACACCAGATGTACCCCCTCTCCAAGTGCATTCACCTCAACAACAATATCCAGGTGGGCAACAACAACGTCTCCCACCCAGGAATCTTAAATATGCTATGTGTTTCAGATGCGGAAACTATGGACATGTCAGAAGAAACTGCAGGACTCGTATGCAGGAACCACACCCCATCGGAAACGGAGGGCACCCGCAGAACAACTACGACAACCATCCACAACAAATATCCAGTCCATAGGAAGTAGGCAAGCTTGTGTCAAATGCTTTTACAAATATTATTGTCACCAATACTTCTTCTAAATCAGGCCCCATATTGACAGTATCTCTTGATGTTAATGGGCAAGCCTTGCCTTTCCTGGTCGACACAGGAGCAGCCAGATTAGTTATATGCCTCCAGGACTTAGAAGACTTATCTTTGATATCCCCAGATTGCTTGACCTGTGTAGGGGTTGACAATAGGCACGTCTCTTCCCCACTAACTTATCCTATTCCTGTTGCACAAGCACAAAAGGTCATTTGATGGCGAATTGTCTCACCCACTTGCACACTTCATTTACTTAGCGCAGATCTCCTACAGAAACTTAGAGCTTCAATTGTAAATAATGAAGATGGGATGCACTTTTTTATGCCCGATTCTCTGACACCAGAAGATGCCTGCCTTCTCGAAGCCGCCCCACTCCTCTTCGTTGCCACGGCACCGCCTCCGATAACAGATTACTATTCCAATCAAATCCCTTCAGATCTCTGGTCAAAAAGGCCAGATGCCATTGGACACCTTCCAGTTTCACCTGTACAGGTTTTCCTAAAACCAGGAGCCACCATACCTCGAATACCTCAATATCCCCTGAAGACCAACCAAGAGAAATGCCTTGAGAAATAAATCTAATCCTTCCTTGCAAACTGTGCCCTGATCTGATGCGTCTCTCCTGCCAATACCCCCCTATTTCCGGTAACCAAGGGAGAACCAGAAAAAAATAATGATATTATTGTAGGTCACCCTGTCACGATCCTTCCCCACATGACCTCAAGGCTATCCTCTAACAAAGTCAACAGAAGAGCATCTCCTCGCTAAAACATACAAGACTCCAGTGCGCTTTGCTCTTGTTCTCCAACGATATGCTCCAGTACTGTATTATTCTCAATCCATTGACTCTGTTTCCTCTTCAAGGGGGAATACTTCTCTTAATGGGATATCCCCTCCAGTCCTATGGACATTGACTATGAAGACCCGGACACCCAGGAACATGATTGCCTTGAATCTATGTGATCTGAGTGCTCCCACCTGCCCAAAGTTACAGAGACACCATTGCCAGATGCAGATCTGACCTTTTTTATGGACAGCTCATGATACGCGGATGAAACGGGATGGTTTCACACAGGTTACTCTGTTGTGGCGCCTCCGGATATCATTATTGCGGAACCATTGCTCCACACAAGTCAGCACACGAAGCTGAATTGAAGGCCTTCACTAAAGCCTGCGAACTGGTAGAATGAAAGACGAACAGTATCTACACGGACTGTAGATATGCGTCGCTGTGGGCACTATGAGGCTACAAAACAGCCAGTGGAGCACCCATAAAGAACGCTGAAGCTGATGAAGCTAAAGGGAATCAACTAGCAGATCAAGCAGCCAAACAAGTGGCCATCTATGACATTCAAAAGGAAGCAGGAGTCTGTCTTGACAAGACAGCAAAAGAAAGATGAACAGAACAAACAAGATGATGTCTGAGGACTACACCAATTCAAGATCTTGTAAGACAAGGCATTACCTGAAGAAAAAACTCAATGAAAAGAGAAAGGTGCACAGCAAGACACAGAAGGGATTTGGCGAAAAGGGAGGAAAGTCTGCGTACCAAGGAGTCGAGGAAGGAACCAAACACTTTTGGCGATCACAGGCCTCTATCTGGCACCAGGGATATCTTCAATCATTAACCAACTTATACAGGACTGTCAGATCTGTCAGACGTGTAATGTGGGAGGATCGTGAAGACACCAGCTAAACATCTGGCCAAGGTTCTTATGCCAGTTCATTTAGCCTCTGAGGGAGCAGGAGCCTTACAATCTACGGGTGTACATAGAAATAGAAGGGAAGTAGAGATCAAGGGAAGTTTATATTGATGCCATAGGAAAACAATAACAGTACAGGGAATTAAGAGGGATAATAGGAATCCTCTGGTCCTTAGAAATCCGGCTACAAAGGGGAGTGCTCCAAAAGGGATCATAAATCTCATACCAGTGAAGACTCCACTACCCTTCCCGCTCGGGACCAGTCCGATTCAAATCTAATTTTAGCGGGGACTGTGAGAATAAAATATTTTTTAAATATGCTTATTTTACTGTGAGAATACAATATATATATATATATATATATATATAAAACATTTTTTATTTTTATTTCTATATGCTTTTCTATAACCAAGCTTTCTTTTGTATATGAGTAACAAGATGGAGCCTGCAGCTGATGTCTAATATAAGGGAACAGAATGAAGAGATTGATAAGGATGATGACGCAAGTTCAGATCTATGACTGAGGTGCCACATGACAATGGCAACGCGAGCAATGGAAGGGCGGTAGGTAAAATTCCAAATATGGACATAAATATTATCATAAGCTTTCTGCATGTCCTTCTAAAATAGCCTATGGCATACTGCTAGGAATTTTTCAAAGAGATTAACGCATTATTGGTCTATAAAAAGGCTTGTATCAGTAAAACACAGGGGTGTGAACCTGATCTTACTGTGAGGAGTTTATACCAGCTATCTCTGTGTGGTCTGAATTTCTTTGCTGGCACTCAGTAACTTTTGATTTGAGATTCAGCAGACATTCACTGGAAGGAGGAGATTTCCCGAAACTGTGGAATTATCCTTCTCAGTAGGAAAGTGTGATTCACAGCTGTTAGGAGAACTGGAGGTTGTGAACTCTTACCAGATTTCACAGTCTCCAGGTCTTACCAGAGTTCACAGCCCCCAGGTATCCCAACAGCTTCGATATTCAGGAACCTTAAAGGGTCCCTTAAAGTTACCAAGTTGACAGCTGTCACAAGACCCAGTGGCTGTGAACTCTGGTAAAGTACCAGAGTTCACAGCCACTGGGTCTCCTACTAGCTGTGAGGCCTGGAAACCTTAAAGAAGCCCTTAAGGGAGCCTTTAAGGTTCTTGGAGTTCTCAGCTGTTGGGACACCTGGAGGCTATGACCTCTGGTAAGAGTTCACAGCCTCCAGGTGTCCCAAAAGCTGGGAACTCTAGGAACCTTAAAGGCTCATTTAAAGGGAAGCTTTAAGGCTTCTGGAGTTCCCAGCTGCTGAAACATATGAAGGATGAGAACTCTTATCAGAGTTTTTAATCTCCAGGTGTCCCAACAGCTGGGAACTCCAAGAACCATAAACGCTCCCTCCTTTAAAGCTTCCAGGCATTACAGCTACCAGGAGACCCAGTAGCTGTGAACTCTGGTAAACTTTACCAGAGTTCACAGCCATTGGGTCTTGCGACAGCTGTCAACTTGGTAACTTTAAGGCCCTTTAAGGTTCCTGAATATCGAAGCTGTTGGAATATCTGGGGACTATGAACTCTGGTAAGACCTGGCGACTGTGAACTCTGGTAGTTCACAATCTCCAGTTCTCCCAACAGCTGTGAACTCCAGGAACATTAAAGGCTACCTTAAAGTTATTGGGTTGACAGCTGCCATGAGACTTGGTATCTGGGTAAACCAATAAATGGGGACTCTAATGACCTCAGCAAGGGGCTTAGATAGACCCAAATAAAGCTCACAGGTTGGCCAAGCAGCAGGAAACTGAAAACCTCAATCACCACACTTCAAGTTATCCTTGTATATTCAGGTAACCGGCACATTAGAAATTCAGCCCGAATGTGACAGTATCACGTATCCTTACTGGTCCAGATGCACAATCACGCCGTGGTGTCAACTGAATCTGCACACCCCACTAATGCCGATTGAGTGTGGTGATTGAGGTTTTCAGTTTCCTGCTGCTTGGCCAACCTGTGAGCTTTATTTGGGTCTATCTAAGCCCCTTGCTGAGGTCATTAGAGTCCCCATTTATTGGTTTATTTTTTGCTGAATACATCAAGCCTTCATTTGCTATCTATTTTAGAGGCCTGATATTACATCATTCTATTTGTACTAAACAATGGGTCTTGTTCCTAATAAATTCCCCTGATGATCGCCCACGGTTACTGGTTTAGGAGGGAGTGAAAAGCGTTGGTGATGGAGATGGGTGGGGTGTATAATAACGCCCCTCTTCTGTGACCTATTAATTGATGCCGCTTTTTGCCATTGATAATTATTTCCTATGCCCTATTTATCTGTGTAGGGACAGGAGGTCAGTATCTTGCGTTTTTTTATTAGAACTGTGTCTATATTGTAATACAGTTCATCACCCTTGTCTATTGTATGTCTATTCTGTTATATGTCACCATTTAAGCACTTTGGAGAATATTTGGTGGTGGTTCCCTACTAGTGGAGCTCAGGGTTAATTAGAGTCAGTCATCGGTGGAGCGTGGATATCCAAAAAATTAGGATACCCTCCGTCTTTAGGAAGGGCAAGGTAGGGTCTATGTAGTTGGGCAATATATCTCCACTTTCCCTACCGTCTTTTGACAAATTAGAACTAATTAGTTTACATTAACTGTACTCCCTATCTAGGCTATATGTTCACTTGCACCAACCACTTTCTGTATTTGTCTGATGTTAATTATTCAGATTTTTGTACCTAATTTTTATTAAAATAATAAAGAAATATTTTTTAAGAGGTTAACTCCAGTCTCCTCTAGCAATAACCATAACTCTAGTCTCCTCTGACAATATCCATAACCCTAGCCTTCTCTGACAATATCCATAATCCTAGTCTCCTCTGACAATATCCATAACCCTAGTCTCCTCTGACAATATCCATAATCCTAGTCTTCTCTGACAATAACCATAACCCTAGTCTCCTCTGACAATAACCATAACCCTAGTCTCCTCTAACAATAACCATAACCCTAGTCTCCTCTAACAATAACCATAACCCTAGTCTCCTCTGACAATAACCATAACCCTAGCCTTCTCTGACAATATCCATAACCCTAGTCTCCTCTGACAATAACCATAACCCTAGCCTTCTCTGACAATAACCATAACCCTTGTTTCCTCTGACAATAACCATAACCCTAGTCTCCTCTAACAATAACCATAACCCTAGTGCCCTCTAACAATAACCATAACCCTAGCCTTCTCTGACAATATCCATAACCCGAGTCTCCTCTAACAATATCCATAACCCTAGTCTTTTATAGCAATAACCATAAACCTAGTGCCCTCTAATAATATCCATAACCCTAGCCTCCTCTGACAATATCCATAACCCTAGCCTCCTCTGACAATAATCATAACCCTAGTCTCCTCTGACAATAACCATAACCCTAGTCTTCTCTGACAATAACCATAACCCTCGTTTTCTCTGACAATAACCATAACCCTAGTCTCATCTGACAATAACCATAACCCTAGTCTCCTCTAACAATATCCATAACCCTAGTCTTTTATAGCAATAACCATAAACCTAGTGCCCTCTAATAATATCCATAACCCTAGCCTCCTCTGACAATATCCATAACCCTAGCCTTCTCTGACAATAACCATAACCCTAGTCTCCTCTGACAATAACCATAAGCCTAGTCTCCTCTGACAATAACCATAACTCTAGTCTCCTCTGACAATAACCATAACCCTAGTCTTCTCTGACAATAACCATAACCCTCGTCTCCTCTGACGATAACCATAACCCTAGTCTCCTCTAACAATATCCATAAACCTAGCCTTCTCTGCCAATAACCATAACCCTAGTCTCCTCTAACAATATCCATAACCCTAGTCTTCTCTAGCAATAACCATAACCCTAGCCTCCTCTGACAATATCCATAACCCTAGTCTCTTCTAACAATATCCATAACCCTAGCCTTCTCTGACAATAACCATAACCCTAGCCTTCTCTGACAATAACCATAACCCTAGTTTCCTCTGGCAATAACCAGAACCCTAGTCTCCTCTGGCAATAACCATAACCCTAGTGCCCTGTAATAATAACCATAACCCGAGTCTCCTCTGACAATAACCATAACCCTAGTCTTTTATAGCAATAACCATAAACCTAGTGCCCTCTAATAATATCCATAACCCTAGCCTCCTCTGACAATATCCATAACCCTAGCCTCCTCTGACAATAACCATAACCCTAGCCTTCTCTGACAATAACCATAACCCTAGTCTCCTCTGACAATAACCATAACCCTAGTCTTCTCTGACAATAACCATAACCCTAGTCTTCTCTGACAATAACCATAACCCTAGTCTCATCTGACAATAACCATAACCCTAGTCTTCTCTAGCAATAACCATAACCCTAGCCTCCTCTGACAATATCCATAACCCCAGTGCCCTCTAACAATAAACATAACCCTAGCCTTCTCTGACAATAACCATAACCCTAGTCTCCTCTGACAATAACCATAACCCTAGTCTTCTCTGACAATAACCATAACCCTAGCCTCCTCTGACAATATCCATAACCCTCGTCTTCTCTGACAATAACCATAACCCTAGTCTCCTCTGACAATAACCATAACCCTAGTCTCCTCTAACAATATCCATAACCCTAGTCTTCTCTAGCAATAACCATAACCCTAGCCTCCTCTGACAATATCCCTAACCCTAGTCTCTTCTAACAATATCCATAACCCTAGCCTTCTCTGACAATAACCATAACCCTAGTCTCCTCTGGCAATAACCATAACCCTAGTGCCCTGTAACAATAACCATAACCCTAGTCTCCTCTGGCAATAACCATAACCCTAGTGCCCTGTAACAATAACCATAACCCTGGTCTCCTCTAATAATAACCATAAACCTTGTCCCCTCTAACAATAACCATAAACCTAGTCTTCGCTGACAATAACCATAATCCTGGTCTCCTCTGATAATATCCATAACCCTAGCCTCCTCTGACAATAACCATAACCCTAGTCTTCTCTAACAATATCCATAACCCTAGTCTCCTCTAACAATATCCATAACCCTAGGCTCCTCTGACAATATCCACAACCCTAGCCCCCTCTGACAATAACCATAACCCTAGCCTTCTCTGACAATAACCATAACCCTGGTCCCCTCTAAAAATAACCATAACCCTAGCCTTCTCTGACAATAACCATAACCCTAGTCTCCTCTAAAAATAACCCCAATCGTAGTTCCATTTTATAATAATTGCAGCAACAGTTGTTGCCTTCTCACCAAGCTGCTTGCCTATTGTCCTGTAGCCCATCCCAGCCTTGTGCAGGTCTAAAATGTGTCTCTGGTGTCCTTAGACAGCTCTTTGCTCTTGGCCATGGTGGAGAGGTTGGGGTGTGACTGATTAGACAGATGTCTTTTTACAGGTAACGAGGTCACACAGATGCAATTAATATAATGAGTGCAGAGTAGGAGCTTTTTACAAGAAAAATAACAGGTCTGTGGGAGAGAGATTTCCTGCTGGCCGGTCGGTGATCGAATACTTATTTTACGCTATATAATACAAATTAATTATTTAAGAATCATACAATGATACAATGGGATTTTCAGGTATTTTTTTCTTCTGTAACAGTTGAAATGAAACCTATGATAAAAATTACAGACCGCTCCATTATGTCTACATGTGGAAACTTTCAAAAACGGCAAAGGATCAAATACTTCTTTTCCCCATAGTATGTAATGTACATTTAGCAATAATAATCTGCTCTGTTGAGAAGATGACTTGGGTTGTCACTTACTGGAGGAGGGATTGGTGCTGTGATGAAGTCTTCTCACATCCTGATGTTCTACAATTGTAGTTGTGCCAACGACCAGTCAAGGGACGATGATTTGAGTCATTACCTGCAGGCCTATTAATCAGTCCTGTCTGTCTCCATTCACCTAAGCTCATTAGTAATATCTCTAATTAGATGATATCTCCAGGGTGTTTTGAATAATCAGAGGAACGTAAGTGATGGCATCTCAAGAGACTTTGCCTCTCAGAAGACCTCTGCAATATTGAGTTTATTCATGTTCTACAGAGTCAAAAATCATGTAAACAAAATGTGTGTGGATGATAAGTATATTGTATATAGTAAAAATGATGAAAACTGAGATAACATGGGTGTTCTTATCAGGGAGTAAAGATGGATTACGTAATCATTAAGTAACAAGTATGACCTCATTAGGAAAACACATCAAGACAACGTGGATGAATTACTTCATTATAAAGTGAACATCTTTAAACTAATTATGAGTAAAGCGAACAGGGATGACCTCATCATGAAGAGAACAGGGATGACCTCATCATGAAGAGAACAGGGATGACCTCATCATAAAGAGAACAGGGATGACCTCATCATGAAGAGAACAGGGATGACCTCATCATGAAGAGAACAGGGATGACCTCATCATGAAGAGAACAGGGATGACCTCATCATGAAGAGAACACAAATTGTGTCATCATGAAGTGTAGATGAATTACCTTATCCTGAAGAGAACATGGATAGCCTCATCCTTGAGAGAACATCTTTCCTTGTCATGAAGATAACATGGTTTACCTTATGAACTTAATAAGTATAACCTCATTATGAAGAGAACATGAATACTATGCCAACCAGGTCTTACTATGCAAACCAGGCCATCTGCAAACCATGTCCTATGAAGATTGGCTAAAAGAACTAGGAATGTTTAGTTTGCAAAAAAGAAGGCTGAGAGGAGACTTAATAGCGGTCTATACTCTATTCTTATTAGCACAAGGAAGAACAAGAAGCAATGGAGGAAACTAAAAGGAAGGAGATTCAGAATAGACATTAGGAAAAACTTTCTGACAGTGAGGACAGTCAGAGAGTGGAACATGGAGCCACGGGAGGTAGTGAAGGCAGTCAGAGAGTGGAAAAGGTGACCACGGGAGGTAGTGAGGGCAGTCAGAGAGTGGAAAAAGTGACGACGGCAGGTAGTGAGGACAGTCAGGGAGTGGAACAGGTGACCACGGGAGGTAGTGAGGGCAGTCAGAGTGGAAAATGCAGCCACAGGAGATAATGAGGGCAGTCAGAGTGGAACAGGCAGCCACGGGAGGCTGTGAGGGCAGTCAGAGAATGGAACAGGCAGCCACAGGAGGCTGTGAGGGCAGTCAGAGAATGGAACAGGCGACCACGGGAAGTAGTGAGGGCAGTCAGAGTGGAAAATGCAGCCAACAGAAGGTAATGAGGGCAGTCAGAGTGGAACAGGCAGCCACAGGAGCCTGTGAGGGCAGTCAGAGAATGGAACAGGTGACCACGGGAAGTAGTGAGGGCAGTCAGAGAGTGGAACAGGCCGCCATGGGAGGCAGTGAGGGCAGTCAGAGACTGGAACAGGTGACCACGGGAGGCAGTGAGGGCAGTCAGAGAGTGGAACAGGCAACCAAAGGAGCTAGTGAGGGGAGTCAGAGAGTGGAACAGGCAGCCATGGGAAGCAGTGAGGGCAGTCAGAGTTGAAAATGCAGGTACAGGAGGTAATGAGGTCAGTCAGAGAGTCGAACAGGCAGTCACGGGAGGCAGTGAGGGCAGTCAGAGAATGGAACAGGCGACCACGGGATGCAGTGAGGGAGGTGGTGAGCTCAACATCAATGGAAATCTTCAAGTAGCAGCTGGATAAACATATAGCTGGGATGATTAGGAAGACCTGCACTCACAGGGGGTTGGACCCGATGGTCCCTGAGGTGCCTTCCAACTCTACCATTCTATGATCTATGGTTCTATGAATGACCTTTAATAAAATAATTGTTCAGCTCACCACTCCATGTGTTGCTCAGCAGCTCTAGTCCAGTGCTCGGATCCAATGGTTTGGCATGCACAGGTGCAGTTCAATCCAAGGAAGGGGGGAGGGGAGGAAAAAATCCAGCATCGATTTAAAAAAATCCTATTAATTCCAACAATTAAAACATGGATACATGTGCCTTTACGCCTTACGCGTAACTTCCTGCCTTCCTAGGTGGAAACAGAGCCGACCATCACATGGGCATCCACTGGCAAACACAGCCAGTGAATGCAATTATACGCGGCGGCAGAGAAGAAGGAAGCAGGTACACTGCACAAGGTACAGAGGGATGCCGGCATCCCTAGTATGCCGACATGACAAACTCCTGCAGCTGGGACCTTTGATCCATGGATAGCTGTGGGTTGAATGCCGCCTCCTCAGTAGACCCTCCATCCCGGGCCGATGTGAGCAAGTCCACCAAGACTTCGCTTTGACCTTCCTCAGGGGAAGGCTGCACACAGGAAGGGCAAAGGTTTCCCGATCATTATGAGCTTTCATCATGTTGACATGGAAGACTGTCATGGGGTTCTTCTCCCATATCACACAATCAACAGAGCGAGAGATAGCTGTACAATCCAAAGAGCATTTATTCTAAGAAAATCAAATGGTCCATAACATAATCCACAAAACAGATGGTAAAATCGTCCAGTAATGGCATAAATGTCCCCGTCTCTCTGAGAAGTCCCAGCTTCACCCAGAGGATCAATCCTTCTTCCTTCAAGCTCTCAAACAGATTGACTGAATCTCCCAGGTAAGCAAAGGGTTTACAGTTGGCTGGACTCTAGGCCCACCTCCCTCTACACCCAGGGACGGAAGCGCCTTAAGAAGCTATAACCTTGCACTATAGTGGGTGATTACTTAGAAACCATAGAAATGTACACAGAAGCAGTACAAATAATGGACAGTGAACCAGGCTCAAAATAAGAATCTGTACAGCAAGATACACCTCCCCCATATCCCACCATGACAAAGACCTTTTGCCTTTTCCTGGCATGGTCAATGGTGATCACATAGTTTACATCAATGAGGCGCTGATGCACAAGGTATGGACCCTCCCAGGCCGCCTGAAACTTGTTCTGGGTCATTGGGACTAGGACCCACACCTTCTGACCCACTTCATATACCCGCTCCCGAGCATGTTGGTCATACCACAGCTTCTGGCTGGCCTGGGCCTGCACCATATTCTCATGCACCAGCTGCGTCATTGACTGCATTTTGTCACGGCGCCACATGACATCCTCCACAATGGACACTTCTGGGGAGTTCAGTTCCTCTTCCCAGGATTCCCTTACCAGACCAAGAGGCCCCCGGACTCTTCTGCCATACAGGAGCTCGAAGGGGGAGAACCCCATTGAGGCCTGTGGTATTTCTCGGTCAGCAAACAGCAGGTGTGGGAGGTACCGCTCCCAGTCGCATCCATGTGACTCAACCAGCATCTTAAGCATCTGCTTAAGGGTACCATTAAATCACTCACACAAACCATTGGTCTGTGGGTGATAGGAGCTTGATACCAGATGCTGCACCTGCATTTTCTTACAGAGAGCCTCCATTAGCCGACATGTACTGAGTCCCCTGGTTGGCAAGCATCTCCCTGGGAAATCCTACTCGGGAGAATATAGTCAAGAGGGCATCTGCCACCTTATGGGCCCTAATTGAGGACAGAGCCACTGCCTCCAGATACCGGGTAGCAAAGTCTACCACAGTAAGGATGAAACGTTTTCCAGATCTGCTGGGGACGGTCAAAGGCCCAACGATGTCCACAGCGATCCTTTGGAAAGCCTCCTCTATCACCGGCAAATAGATCAGGGGAGCTTTGGGAGCAGGCCCTGACTTTCCTACTCTTTGACATGTGATACAGGAGCGGCAGTAATTGGCCAAATCTGTCCCCATTTTGGGCCAAAAGAAGTGGTGAGAGCCGGGCCTTGGTTTTGCTGGCCCCAATTATCCAGTGAGTGGGATCTCATGGGCAATCCGCAGCAACTCCCCCCTAAAGCAGTAGGCACCACCAGCTGTCTTTCCTTCAGCCACTCCTGTTGGAGGTTACAGGGAACAGTCTCCCAGTACAACCTCCCCTGGTCCCAGAATACCCTCTCCTTATCGGTCTCGGAAAAGGGCATCTCTGTGAGGTCCCTTAATGTCTCTAGAATGGCATCGGGTCATAGAGCCGCCTGGAACTCTTGCCTAGAGGCAGCCAAAGGTGGTGATGTTAAGGTCCCAACCTCAGTGGGACCCTTTGGGACCTGCTCTGGCTATGTAACCAGTTCCGTTATCCCTCTGGGTGAAGAGGTGTTAGAAGGCAAGGTGTCATTTGCGTTCTGAGCACTCTCGACTCTGGGTGACAGCAGCAATGAAGGCTGTCTCCCCAGGGATAACAACTCTTTCCCATCAGCCTGACAGGCTCTGGGTGCTACTTGCTCCTCCTACCATAATACCTCAGGAGCAGTGCCAATCAAGGGGCAGCTACCACCGTCCGTCTCACCGTCCGCTATGACACTGGTCAGCTGCATGGGACCACTTTCCTCATTGTCCCCATGCTTCCCTCTACCTTCGTTAGCGCAGACACTTACTACCTTGGTGCTTGGGTCACATGACTCATCAGACTGGGGAGGGTCGTCAAGTATCACGTGCACAACCATCCGCATCACATCAATTCCCAATAACACACTCGCTGGGAGGTGCTTGTATACGCCCACGTCTTTCCATTGTTTCCCAGCATCCCAGTTCAGGGAAACCTGGGCCATTGGGAAAGAGTGATGCTCACCCCGATCAGTTACAGTCAGGAGTTTTCCTGGAATAAAGTTTTCAGGGGGCACCAGCTTAGTGTGAATCAGGGTTCGTTTGGCTCTGTTGTCCTTGAGCCCCATGGTGATGGTGTCGCCCACAGTGATGGAGTGTAAGTTTTCACAGGCCGTTTCACCCTCCTCCCCCACCAGAAAAACAGTTGCACTAGGCCCTTGAGCCTTGGGTGTGGGGTTACTCTTCAGCCTCTCTGGGCAAGCAGAGCTGAGGTGTCCAGGCCAGTTGCAGGACAAACACCTGCGAGTGTCAGGGGTGGACCAGGCACTGGCGGATGAAATCGAACCTACAGAAGGTCGGCTGGCAGGGGAAGGGTTTGTAGTTGTCATCTTACCCCCTTTCCAGATGGCTTCCGCACCTCCGACACATGGTTGGCCTCATAGGTGTCAGCAATCTGTGCTGCTGTATTCTCACCCTTTGGTTCCCGGTCCATCACGAACTGTCGCAAGACAAAGGTGTAGGAATTGATCCTTTACCATCAGGTCCTTTATCTGCTCAGCAGTGGTGGCTAAAGCAAGAACTGTGGAAAAAAGAAGCGCAATAGGGTCTTACCCGAGTAAATATAGGGTGATAAGGGTAAAATACACTCACCAAATAGAGTTGTGAAAGTCACAACTACTATGCATGCATGGAATCCAGGTCAACGGCAGCAGCACCCAGGATGGCTGATAACGGAGAGTAGTGAAGTAGGGCTTTCAAAGCCGCGCCAATGACCACTATGACCGATAGTAAGATTAATGTTACTTTTTATTACATATTCAGGTCAACGCTTTTCTGGAGTCTCTGCTCCCTTCCTCAGGACATACAGGAAAAAGTACATCAAATCTGCAGATTTGATGTACTTTTTCCTGTATGTCCTGAGGAAGGGAGCAGAGACTCCAGAAACGCGTTGACCTGAATATGTAATAAAAAGTAACATTAATCTTACTATCGGTCATAGTGGTCATTGGCGCGGCTTTGAAAGCCCTACTTCACTACTCTCCGTTATCAGCAGTGGTGGCTGACAGTCCTTGGACCCATTGCTCAAAGTTGGTCCAGAGCCCATCCGGAACGTCCCTGCTTTTGAGGGAGACTGGTAAACATGTCCAGGGCCTTGCCTCACCTCCCTGGGGTTAAGTATTGTGCCCTTTGTCCCTTGGGCAACTGGTACTGTAAGCAAGTCTTTTCAAATCTCCCTCAGAAAGGCATCTAACTCCTCATCCTTCTCCAACACAGGAAAGTGCTCCAGCCAGGCTTAAAGCTGTTGGCATTATTGGACTCACTGTTCAGTGGGGAAGATGTCTGCTGCTGGACTTGGAGGACCTTCAATTCATGGTCTCTCTGAGCTTGGCGCTCTCACTCAGCTATCTCTTGATATTGCTGAATGAGCTTCAGCCGTCCATGCCAGTCATCTGCAGCAGGTTGCTGTAGGGCCTTCTGCAGGCAGGTAGGAGTCCATCGCTACTCTGGCTTGAAGATGCAGAAGAGGTCCTGGCCGCAGCATCATCCTGGCTTTGGCTTGTCTCCCCTTCATCAGCAACGGATGTGCTCTGCATCCCATCGCAACAGTTCTTTAATGATGTCCGGCTTGCTTTTGCCTTTGGCATCAATCTCTCTACAGATGGCTTTAAGGGGTACTTTGCATGTTGCGACATCGCTACTGCGATATCGTCGGGGTCAAATCGAAAGTGACGCACATCCGGCGCTGGTAACGATGTCGCAACGTGTAAAGCCTAGGAGAGAAGTTGAACGAGCGTGAAACAGTCAAAAATCGCTGATCTGTGTCACGTCGTTCATTTTCATAATGTCGGTGCGTCCACAGGTACGATGTTGTTCCTCGTTCCTGTGGCAGCATACATTGCTGTGTGTGAAGCCGCAGGAGCGAGGAACATCTCCTTACCTGCCTCCACCGGCAATGCGGAAGGAAGGAGGTGGGCGGGATGTTTACGTCCCTCTCATCTCCGCCCCTCCGCTTCTATTGGCTGCCTGCCGTGTGACGTCGCTGTGACGCCATACGACCCGCCCCCGTAGGAATGAGGCGGTTCGCCGGCCAGAGTGACGTCGCAGTGCAGGTAAGTGCGTGTGAAGCTGCCGTAGCGATAATGTTCGCTACAGCAGCTATCACAAGATATCGCATGTGCAACGGGGGCGGGGACTATCACGCTCGGCATCGCTAGCATCGGTTAGTGATGTCGCAACGCGCAAAGTACCCCTAAGAGTCTCTTTTGTCAGCTGTCTGTTCCAGGCTTCAGTCAGCGCAGCCATAATTGCCAAATAAAAGATCAGATAGAAAAACAAGAGAAAAGGGAGGGGGGGTAACTTCTACAAGTAGAGTATTGTTCCAGGTATATTTAAACACTGAGTTCGATCCTCAGAACCTTTGCACAGAATCCTTGCGGGGGTCCTGTAGTTTTAAGTGAGAGGGATGATTGCTCAAACCAGATCACAAATGCTCTATATCCCACCGTTTGCCACCAGTTTCTCATGAACAGCTAGGTGGGGGTCTCACAAGATCCACCCGCTGTTCACCAGTTTGTCACAATCAGACTGCTGTCTAGCGCCCCTCTTGTCAGCACATCAATTTTGGTACTGTCGGACAATAAGAAAATGAGGCTGCTGAGCTACTAATGCCAAATATTAAAGGTCTCCCAGCGTGTGTAATGTATATATCACCTATTCCCGCTAATGGAATATATATATACCTCGGTACCCCTTACGGATAGCACCCCAATAATTCTACACAACAATAATTCCGCTGCCACCACGGAACCTTTGTACAGGCAGTCCGGACACCTGTTACAGATAGCAAAAGGCCCTTCGGGTTCAGGATCGTATATAAAGCATGAGGAAAGAACTATTTAATTTTATATATTTAATCCGAAAATAGGCAGTGTTTATAAAATATACAAGATGCTACAAAAGGGAACAATACAAATATAGTGTAGACAATTACATAAAATAAAAGGGATAAACATGAAACTTACTAAACTCATGTTATAGAAGTGACATCCGAATTTATGGAAGGGCTCCAAAATAAGAAGATGGTAGATAAACGGACAGCACCACCGCTTAGGTAAGCCCTCCAACACTGAACAACTCCAAAAAATGAGCTTCCGCTTTTATGCCCTCAGGACACCCTCCCATCTGTGACCTCTTTTTATGATACCTTGTGGGCTGATGAATTCAGTAAAGTTATGTAATTCTAGTTTTTCGCACATCTTTGCCCCTGGGCCGCACAGGTGAGAGATATTAGCGTCCTATTTTATATCTCGATTTTACATTCGCATAGATACCAAACACAACGCATCTAGCAGGATTTATTGGCCAATACCATTTGTTGTGATACCAGTGATCTCCTAGCAAAGCCAAACTGTGTTCTGCGTTTATCTCTTCACTGTGATTCTGACAATATGCTTTCCATTTTTCTAGTATTAACGTGGCACGTACAAAATGTCTTAATAGCTTTTCTACTTAAAAGAACAAAGGAGCGTTTTTCTTTGCACTACTTTGGCTGCAGCTGTTCCATACCCCTGGGTCGTAAATACAAAAACTCTCAGGCAGATCAGATAAGATCGGCATGGCGAACTGTCCTAGTGCTGGGGTGGTATAGGGACCTTAACAGTTTTAACATGACTATATATATATGTATATATATATATACACTATACACACGTGACACAAATTGTGTATGTATATACAGGGCCGTATTTGCCACTAGGCACCCGTGGTCCCGTGCCTAGGGCGGCACGTTGCGGGGGGCGGCACTTTCTGGCAGCAAAAAAAAAAAAAATATATATATAAATTTTTTTTTTTTTACATCCCCGCCCCCCGTCCCTCCCTCCGTTACACTTGGCTGTGTTCCGGGGGAAGGGGGGGGGGTTGGGAGGGAGGAGAGGCGCACTTCTGCTGTCTATTTAAATACATGGCGGGCGCCAGGCATAGTGAGCTGACTAACCCCGGAAGTTCCATGGCCTGCACTTCCGGGGTCAGAGGCGCGCGGGCGCGACAATCAGCTCACTGCCCCGTGCTGCAGCGTCCAATGCTGAAGATGACACACGCCGCGGAGGAGGATGCGTCTGCAGCTGGAGCAAGCCAGAAGAGGAGCCAGCCAGAGCAGGGCGGCGGGCACCGGAGCAGGTAAGGCAGAGCCTAGAATGTATGGGCACCTTACAGGTTAGTTGATGATCGTTGCGAATTGCGATGCCTCTTTTTGTCCACTGTAATCATGCAAGGGGAGGCTGGGGGGAGAGAGGCTGAGGCTGGGGGAGGCTGGGAAGAGAGGGAGGCTGGGAAGAGAGAGAGGCTGGGGGGAGGCTGGGAAGAGAGAGAGGCTGGGAGGAGGCTGGGAAGAGAGAGAGGCTGGGGGGAGGCTGGGAAGAGAGAGAGGCTGAGGCTGGGAAGAGAGAGAGGCTGGGAAGAGAGAGGCTGAGGGGAGGCTGGGAAGAGAGAGAGGCTGAGGCTGGGAAGAGAGAGAGACTGAGACTGGGGGGAGGCTGGGAAGAGAGAGGCTGAGGCTGGGGGGAGGCTGGGAAGAGAGAGGCTGAGGCTGGGGGGAGGCTGGGAAGAGAGAGAGGCTGAGGCTGGGGGGAGGCTGGGAAGAGAGAGAGGCTGGGAAGAGAAAGAGGCTGAGGCTGGGGGGAGGCTGGGAAGAGAGAGAGAGGCTGAGGCTGGGAAGAGAGAGAGGCTTAGGCTGGGGGAGGCTGGGAGGGGGAAGGTGAGGCTTGGAGGAGAGAGGCTGATGCTGAGGGAGGCTGGGAGGAGGGAGGCTGATGCTGGGGGAAGCTGGGAGGGTGAGGCTTGGAGGAGGGAAGCTGATGCTGAGGGAGGCTTGGAGGAGGGAGGCTGATGATGGGGGAGGCTGGGAGGAGGAAGGCTGATGCTGGGGGAGGCTGGGAGGAGGAAGGCTGATGCTGGGGGAGGCTGGGAGGAGGAAGGCTGATGCTGGGGGAGGCTGGTAGGAGGGAGGCTGATGCTGGGGGAGGCTGGGAGGAGGGAGGCTGATGCTGGGGGAGGTTGGGAGGAGGGAGGCTGATGCTTGGGGAGGTTTGGAGGAGGGAGGCTGAGGCTGGGGGAGGCTGGGAGGAGGGAGGCTGAGGCTGGGGGAGGCTGGGAGGAGGGAGGCTGAGGCTGGGGGAGGCTGGGAGGAGGGAGGCTGAGGCTGGGGGAGGCTGGGAGGAGGGAGGCTGAGGATTAAGACTCTGCTTTGCCTACTCCACCTGTGTGGTGATACTCTGTCAAACAACCTCTCCCTTGTGCAGCACTAGTCAGCCTCTAAAGGACACGGTCCGGACTGTCTGCTGAAAAGGTTGAGAAGTTACCGCTGTTATTCTTGCTTGCAACCATCCTCCAGTGGTGCCCTCTACGGCTACTCATTGTTCACATTGGAAGTGGACTGGATTGGAATCTTGCACTGCCTGCTTTACCTGTGTAGTGACAGCTTGCCAAGTAAACTCCCTCGGTGTGTGGACACATTCAGCTCACACTGGACACAGATCGGACTGCCCGCTGGAGAGGTTGAGTAAAACTGCTGATCACACATTATATTTGCAGCAAATAATCGGTGCTTCCAGCGACTGTACCTAGCTGCTGGGGAACTGGGACAATACGGGACCGCTTAGTTGTGGCACCGTAAAGTGGTCTAGAGACTCTAACTAAGGGGTTTGTGGTAACCTGACATCTCCTCCACAACCTGTATTGTTCACGACCACATGCTTCCAAGTAGGTGCTTGGAAAATTTAACAAGTTAATCCTGCATTGACAACAACTTCAGTTTATCTAACGGAGGAATCAGGTCTATATTACTACAGATCAAAATCTGCTGGCAAATCCCACTGACATCACATTGGGGATTGAGGGTTTCTGATTTCTACAACATTTTGTGCAAAGCTTGATGTGTGCAAAATAGGCTTGCAAATTAGTCAGAGGTGGTGTGGTACACCTATATGCTATCAGTCACAATATTTTACTAAATCAAGTATATGCCACCGGCCGGGGCATTACGATAGCTGAGTTAGAAATTAATTATTGTGAATATCGGATCACCTCTGAGGAAACGGGTTTATACCAAAACCCTTTGTGTGGTTTTTGATTTATCTTTCATATTTTTATTATTATTAATATTTTTATTTCTATCTTTATTTTTATTTGTATTTTCAATTCTGACTTATTTATATTGTGCTTTTTCTGGTATATGTGGTTCTAAGAAAATTTTTTAGTGTATTGTGTACTATTAAATACCCTGCCTTGGAACAAGGATAGCAATATTTTCTTTAATAAAATTATATATAAAAAAACCCATCTAGCGCTGGTTCTTTGTGGATTTTTTGTATAAAATCCCTTATATGATGCTGAGGGAGGCTGATGCTGGGGGAGGCTGGGAGAAGGGAGGCTGATGCTGGGGGAGGCTGGGAGGAGGGAGGCTGATGCTGGGGGAGGCTGGGAGGAGGGAGGCTGATGCTGTGGGAGGCTGGGAGGAGAGAGGCTGATGCTGTGGGAGGCTGGGAGGAGAGAGGCTGATGCTGGGGGAGGCGGGAGGCTGATGCTGGGGGAGGCTGGGAGGAGAGAGGCTGATGCTGAGGGAGGCAGGAGGCTGATGCTGGGGGAGGCTGGGAGGCAGGAGGCTGATGCTCGGGGAGGCTGGGAGGCTGATGCTGGGGGAGGCTGGGAGGAGGGTGGTTGATGCTGGGGGAGGCTGGGAGGAGGGTGGCTGATGCTGGGGGAGGCTGGGAGGAGGGTGGTTGATGCTGGGGGAGGCTGGGAGGAGGGTGGCTGATGCTGGGGGAGGCTGGAAGGAGGGTGGCTGATGCTGGGGGAGGCTGGGAGGAGGGTGGCTGATGCTGGGGGAGGCTGGGAAGAGGGTGGCTGATGCTGGGGGAGGCTGGGAGGAGGGTGGCTGATGCTGGGGGAGGCTGGGAAGAGGGTGGCTGATGCTGGGGGAGGCTGGGAAGAGGGTGGCTGATGCTGGGGGAGGCTGGGAAGAGGGTGGCTGATGCTGGGGGAGGCTGGGAAGAGGGTGGCTGATGCTGGGGGAGGCTGGGAAGAGGGTGGCTGATGCTGGGGGAGGCTGGGAAGAGGGTGGCTGATGCTGGGGGAGGCTGGGAAGAGGGTGGCTGATGCTGGGGGAGGCTGGGAAGAGGGAGGCTGATGCTGGGGGAGGCTGGGAGGAGGGAGGCTGATACTGGGGGAAGCTGGGAGCAGGGAGGCTGATGCTGGGAGGAGAGAGGCTGATGCTGGGGGAGGCTGGGAGGGGGAGGCTTGGAGGAGGGAGGCTGATGCTCAGGGAGGCTGTGAGGCTGATGCTGGGGGAGGCTTGGAGGAGGGGGGCTGGGAGGAGGAAGGCTGATGCTGGGGGAGGCTGGGAGGAGGGAGGCTGATGCTGGGGGAGGCTGGGAGGAGGGAGGCTGATGCTGGGAGGAGGGAGGCTGATGCTGGGGGAGGCTGGGAGGAGAGAGGCTGATGCTGGAGGAGGCTCATGCTGGGGGAGGCTGGGAGGAGAGAGGCTGATGCTGGAGGAGGCTCATGCTGGGGGAGGCTGGGAGGAGAGAGGCTGATGCTGGAGGAGGCTCATGCTGGGGGAGGCTGGGAGCAGGGAGGCTGATGCTGAGGGAGGCTGGGGGGAGAGAGACTGATGCTGGGGGGAGAGAGGCTGATGCTGGGGGAGAGGCTGCTGCTGGAGGCGGGGGGAGAGAGGCTGCTGCTGGGGGAATGGGAGAGAGGGGCCAATGCTAGAGACAGAGGACAAGGGTTGAGGGATAGAGCAATGACTATATCGATGGGGGGGAGTGTAAGGACTCAGAATAAGAGGGGGGCAGCATTGGGAGCTCATTATGGAGAAGGGGCAGCATGTGTGGGCTCAGTTTGGAGTGGAACAATGTAGGGGGAGTCAATATCAAGAGTGGGGTAGTGTGTGTGTGTGTGTGTGTGTGTGTGTGTGGGTCTCAGCATAAGCGCTAGTGTGGTGGTCTTAGTATGATGAGTGGGGCAGCATGGAGGTGTCATTATGGAAAAGAGGAAGGCAGCATTAGGAGCTCATGGAGAGGGGCAGCATGCATGGGACACTGTGAGGAGGGGGCAGCATGCATGGGACATTGTGAGGAGGGGGCAGCATGCATGGGACACTGTCAGGAGGGGGCAGCATGCATGGGACACTGTGAGGAGGGGGCAGCATGCATGGGACACTGAGGAGGGGGCAGCATGCATAGGACACTGTGAGGAGGGGGCAGCATGCATGGGACACTGTGAGGAGGGGGCAGCATGCATGGGACACTGTGAGGAGGGGGCAGCATGCATGGGACACTGTGAGGAGGGGGCAGCATGCATGGGACACTGTGAGGAGGGGGCAGCATGCATGGGACACTGTGAGGAGGGGGCAGCATGCATGGGACACTGTGAGGAGGGGGCAGCATGCATGGGACACTGTGAGGAGGGGGCAGCATGCATGGGACACTGTGAGGAGAGGGCAGCATGCATGGGACACTGTGAGGAGGGGGCAGCATGCATGGGACACTGTGAGGAGGGGGCAGCATGCATGGGACACTGTGAGGAGGGAACAGCATGCATGGGACACTGTGAGGAGGGGGCAGCATGCATGGGACATTGTGAGGAGGGGGCAGCATGCATGGGACACTGTGAGGAGGGCGCAGCATGCATGGGACACTGTGAGGAGGGGGCAGCATGCATGGGACATTGTGAGGAGGGGGCAGCATGCATGGGACACTGTCAGGAGGGGGCAGCATGCATGGGACACTGTGAGGAGGGGGCAGCATGCATGGGACACTGAGGAGGGGGCAGCATGCATAGGACACTGTGAGGAGGGGGCAGCATGCATGGGACACTGTGAGGAGGGGGCAGCATGCATGGGACACTGTGAGGAGGGGGCAGCATGCATGGGACACTGTGAGGAGGGGGCAGCATGCATGGGACACTGTGAGGAGGGGGCAGCATGCATGGGACACTGTGAGGAGGGGGCAGCATGCATGGGACACTGTGAGGAGGGGGCAGCATGCATGGGACACTGTGAGGAGGGGGCAGCATGCATGGGACACTGTGAGGAGAGGGCAGCATGCATGGGACACTGTGAGGAGGGGGCAGCATGCATGGGACACTGTGAGGAGGGGGCAGCATGCATGGGACACTGTGAGGAGGGAACAGCATGCATGGGACACTGTGAGGAGGGGGCAGCATGCATGGGACATTGTGAGGAGGGGGCAGCATGCATGGGACACTGTGAGGAGGGGGCAGCATGCATGGGACACTGTGAGGAGGGAGCAGCATGCATGGGACATTGTGAGGAGGGAGCAGCATTCATGGGACATTGTGAGGAGGGAGCAGCATGCATGGGACATTGAGGAGGGAGCAGCATGCATGGGACATTGTGAGGAGGGGGCAGCATGCATGGGACACTGTGAGGAGGGAACAGCATGCATGGGACACTGTGAGGAGGGGGCAGCATGCATGGGACATTGTGAGGAGGGGGCAGCATGCATGGGACACTGTGAGGAGGGGGCAGCATGCATGGGACACTGTGAGGAGGGAGCAGCATGCATGGGACATTGTGAGGAGGGAGCAGCATTCATGGGACATTGTGAGGAGGGAGCAGCATGCATGGGACATTGAGGAGGGGGCAGCATGCATGGGACACTGTGAGGAGGGGGCAGCATGCATGGGACACTGTGAGGAGGGGGCAGCATGCATGGGACACTGTGAGGAGGGGGCAGCATGCATGGGACATTGTGAGGAGGGGGCAGCATGCATGGGACATTGTGAGGAGGGGGCAGCATGCATGGGACATTGAGGAGGGAGCAGCATGCATGGGACATTGTGAGGAGGGGGCAGCATGATGTGAGGACAATGTGCAGATCATATTTCATAATTGAGGAAGGTGTGGTGGGTATAATTTATAAGGGAGGGCAGTGTGTAGTTTATTAGGGGCAGTGTCACAGTCACAGTATCTAAGTGGGGACGGTGTGGTGGGAATATTTTATACCCATGCTATGTTTTGATGTGCCTGTGGTGATCCCCATTGGGGGGGGGGGGGGGTTAGTGCCCTTCGTTTCTCATTGATACTTTTTAAAGTGTTTTACAGAGTAGATCTGCCTTAAACAGATGTCGTGTGCGAAAACTCAGTTTTACGTTGTCAATAAGGGGCGCAACCACTTAAAGTGCCTAGGGCAGCATGAAGGCAAAATACAGCCCTGTGTATATATATATATAGAGAGAGGGAGATGAAAAAGTGAACATTCTATTATCTTTTTTCTTTTCTTTTTTCTTTTTCCTTTTTATTTACATTTTTTTTGTATTTTTACATTTCTACATTTTTTTGTAACACTAACAATCATATATTATGGCATATAATATTTTACAGATATTATTATATTTATATTTTTATAAATATATATAATTAAATATATATATAAATATATATATATAAATATAAAATATAAATATATATAATATATATAAATATTTGTATTTATTTTTTTTCTCAACTATTAGTTTTTATTAATAAAACTTTTTTTTTCTCCTTCGAATAATTTTTATACATTACTTATCACTATTTCTAGAATTTTATATGCAAGGCTCCAGAGTTCTAATATCTTCATTCACATTTTTTCTTTTTTTCCCCTTTTTTTCTTATTTTTGTCATTTTATTTTTTCTTTCAATTTTTGAAATGTAATTATTTATCTAACTGCATTATTGAAACATGTTTTATATCAGTTTGTGAAAGTATGATGCTTTGTAATTCTTCAATGTATAAAATACTGCGTCATAGAGGCAGACGTGCTTGCCCGCTGATTTTTTGGACTCTTCAGTAGGCGATCTCTCTCTTATCACATGTATATATAACTGGCAGTCTCTGTATGTTGCATATTGTTGTTTCTTCTTTTTGTCCTGAAGAAGGGGAATGAATCCCTGAAACGCATAGACCTATGAAATAAAAGAATTTATTAATAATCAACAATTTATTCATTCAGGGGCTGAGCGGCATTAACCCCACTTCTCCTCTGCAGCACCGAATAGTAACTCACGTAGGGCTGCGGCAGCTGCCATTACGTTACAAACCTTTATAGTGGTTCTGACTCTTACAAGCCTGATAGGTGAGTGTAATAATTTGCACACCACAGCAGGGGTATCGGCCCACTACTCCATTCAGATCTTTCAGGTTTCGGGGCTGTCACTGGAGAACATACAGTCTCAGCTCCTCCACAGGTTTTCTCTTGGGTCCAGGTCTGGAGACTGGCTAGGTCACTCCAGGGCCTTGAAATGCTTTTTACGGAGCCACTTCAAAGTTGCCCTGGCTGTGTGTTTCGGGTCATTGTCATACTGGAAGACCCGGCCTCGAACTATCTTCAATGTTCTTACATAGAGAAGGAGGATGTTGGCCAAACTATCGTGATACATGGCCCCATATATCCTCCCTTTAATACAGTGTAGTCGTCCTGTACCCTTTGCAGAAAAGCCCCCCAAACTATGATGTTTCCATGCCATGATTCACAGTTGGGATGGTGTTCTTGGGGTTGTACTCATCATTCTTCCTCCAACACATGATGAGATGGGTTGATACCAAAAAGTTCTATTTTGGTCTTATCTGACTACATGACTTTCACCCATGCCTATTCTGGATCACCCAGATGGTCATTAGTGAACTGCAAATGGGCCTGAACATGTGCTGATGTGAGCAGGGGGACCTTGCATGCCCTGCAGAATATTAATCCATGATGGCATAGTGTGTTACCAATGGTAATCTTTGAGACTGTGGTCCCAGCTGTCTTCAGGACATTGACCAGGTCCTTCCGTGTAGTTCTAGGCTGATTCCTGACATTTCTCACATGGAGCTCCAGACTGAAAAAGATTGACAGTCATCTTATGTTTCTTCCATTGTCTAATAATTGCGCCAACAGTTGTTGCCTTCTCACTGCTTGCCTATTTTCCTGTAGCCCATCCCAGCCTTGTGCAGGTTTACAATTTTATCCTTGGTGTCTTTAAACAGCTCTTTGGTCTTGGTCATGGTGGAGAGGTTGGGGTGTGATTGAGTGTGTGGACAGGGGTCTTTTATACAGGTAATGAGGTCACACAGGGGCAAATAATCCAGGTAATGAGTGCGGTGTAGGAGCTTCTTAGGCTATGTGCGCACGTTGCGTACAGTCACTGCAGAAATTTCTGCAGTGATCTGAAGAGCACACGTGCGCTTTAAATCACTGCAGAAATGTCCGTAGTGAAAAAAAAAAAGCCGATTCCATGCGCTCTGCCTGCAGCTCCTGCCATAGAGAGCAGGAGCTGCCGGCAAAGCGCACGGAAGAAGTGACATGTCACGTCTTAGAACGCAGCGCTTCGGCAGAAGCCGAAGCGCTGCGCTCTAAAACGCCACGTGCGCACGGCCCCTGCACAATCTCCATAGACTGTGCAGGGGACGCAGGACGCATGCAGTTACGCTGCGCTACAAAGCGCAGCGTAACTGCATGTATTTACGCAACGTGCGCACATAGCCTAACAGAGAAATACCAGGTCTGTGAGGGCAGAATTCTTGCTGGACAGTCGTTGATAGAATACTTATTCATGCAATAAAATGCAAATAAATTATGTCTAAATCCTACACTGGGATTTTCTGGATTTTGTATTTTGTCACAGCTGAAGTGAACCCTTTGATAAACATAGATCTATTCTATACAGGTGGGAAAACTGCAAAATCAGAAGAGGATCAAACACTTATTTTCCCCACCGTTTGTACTTCACAATGAGGTCAAATATGTTCAATTAATGATGATGTCTTCCATCTTCTCTTCATGATGAGGACATCCGTGTTCACTTTAAAGGGGTAGTTCACCCATTTTATTATTTTCTATATGAGTGTAACTTACAATTTTAGGTCTCTTCTTTATTGGCCTCTGTTTCAAGTTCTGGCACTGAGCAGCGCTATCCTGCACGCTCAGTGCCTGTCACATGACCCCCTGGTGCTGTGGCCGCTAGTATCTGTTAGGGCCAGGTGGATGGGCAGACCCGGGAGGTGGATCCACTGGGCCGAACTCCCCGATGAGGAAAGGAGTCCGGTAGCCGGAGCACTATAGGTAGCAGAACAGTCCGCGCACAAGAGCACAATGGAGAAGTCCCTGGAACCACGGGGTCACTGATGGTGGTCCGGGTGACGGAGCTCAGGTTCGGAAGCCGGGATGATGTCAGGCGGGGTCCGGAACCGTTGGAGCGAGATGACGGGTCACCGCAGGGAACAGAGATGGTGCGGACTGTCAGGATGGCAGATAGGCAGCGTTCGGAGTTCGGGATACGTCAGGACCGGATGGCAATGCAGGATCGGCTCTAGAAGAGAGAGAGGTAAGTATCTCACAGGAACACAAGGAGACCTGACTCCTAGCTTGGGAAACACGAAGATCAGGCCCCGCCCCCTTGGACATTGCACCCCTTTATACCCCGTACCTGTGTGCTTCATTTCCTGTCAGTGGACACTGGCCCTTTAAGAAAGGGTCAGTGACCGCGCGCGCGCCCTAATGCGCATGCGCGCGGCCCGGGTGCCAGAAGCCAGGGCAGGAAGCTGAGAGGAGGACGCAGCAGAGCCGGGCTGGGGCTGGGAAGCCGACGGGCGCCGGGAGCGGGGACCAGGAGGCCTGGGAAGCGCGGGCGATGAAGGCTGGAGAGCGGGGAGCGTGGCAGGTGAGCCGGGAAGCGGAGCAGAGGACCCGGGGAGCGTGACAGTATCCTTTGACGTCACATCAAGTTCTGGGCTCTTAGACTTGACGTTACATCAAGGGATGCTGGCGCCACTCACACTGATTGACTGAGCTGTGGGTGGTGATTAATGCACGTCACAGCCCAGCATCGAGGGGAGGATCCAGAGGGCGCCAGTGGGGGACCGGTGAAGAGCGCTTAGCATCCGGCAGATTTGTCATGGCACAGCAGAAGACCACCCCCTGAGATCTGTGGCCGCGGGTTACCTGAGTGACGTCATCGCTGATAGCGCGACTCACCTTAGTCGCTGCGGGGAGCTCACAGAGTGCGGTCGTGGTCTGTGACCACTCTCCATCATCTTCTGATGTAGCAGAGCTGAAAGCGTCGTGGGACCTCTGTGGATTACGTTAGACCTGGAGGGGTATTTGGTGGGTTTAATAAAGTGTTGAAAGAGGGTGTTTTTTTGTCATTTATTTCAAATAAAGGATTTTTTGGATGTGTGTGTTCATTTTCTTTAACTTACAGGTTAATCATGGAAGGTATCTCAGGACTTAGTGGCAGCTATGGGCTGCTGCCATTAACTACTTATTACCTCAATTGCCACCGTAACAGGGCAATTCGGGATGAGCCGGGTACAGTCCAGGACTGTCGCATGTAATGGATACGGCAATTCCGGGCGGCTGCTGGCTAATATTGTTAGGGAGGGGGGCTCCCCATAACGTGCCGCTCCCCATCCTGACAATACCAGCCTCCAGCCGTATGGCTTTACCCTGGCTGGTATGAAATTTGGGGGGAACCAATTGTCGTTTTTTTAAATTTATTTATTTTATTTACTGCACGATATAGACCCGCCCACCAACAGCTGTGATTGGTTGCAGTGAGACAGCTGTCACTCAACGTGGGGGCGTGTCTGAATGCAACCAATCATAGCGGGGAAAGCAGTGAATACTTGATGGAATAATGAGCGGCCGGCTTTTTCAAAAGAGGAAAAACTGCCGGAGCTTTGTGACAGCCATCCAGCGTTGCGCCAGTGATCGGGGATCGGTGAGTATGAGAGAGGGGGAAAGAGGGATAGACCGACAGAGAGATGGAGAGACAGAGAGAGAGAGACCGACAGACAGAGAGAGAGAGAGAGAGAGACAAACTGACAGATATAGAGATTGACCGACATCGACAGACCTCACTTATTTCCAGTGTTTTCTGCAACATGCGATAAATGTATTTAGAAAAACGCATGTCACTAGGATGGTGTGTGTGCCGTCCGTGTGACATACTTTTTTTTCAAGCATCCATAGACTTTCATTGAAGAGACTCGCACGTGAAACTCACCAAAACGCAGCATGCTGCGATTTTTTTCTCAGCCCGATTTGGACTGAGAAAAAAATTACAGATCGGAGCTGCCTCATTGATTAACATTGGTTCGAGTGCAAAGCGAGATTTTCTCGCATTGCACTCGTGCGAGTTAATCGCAAGTGTGAAGCCGGCCTAAGTATGAGAGGAGCAGATGTGATAGGCTTCCTTACCATATGTGATCCCAGAAGCCTAACAAGCAGGCTAGCAGAGGTTAACTCTTGGTTGCCTGCCTATGGTTTGGTACACTGCTGGTCGATGCCTGAGTTTGCCTATGTAGATCAGAAACACCAGAGAAACGATCGGGCGAAGTGTCAGAATCTGCAATATGAACAGTGTCTGATGCTGCCATGCCAGTTGAAGAATTTTGTGTAAAACTCTGCGACAGTCCTCATGGAGGATGAAAGTGGATCCAGCTGCTTTTTGTGAGGCTGTAGTGACCTCCATGGCCAAAAGATGCAGCGCTGGAAAATAGTGGTGCTCACACAAAATATTCATAGCAAGGGCTCAATTTCGCCATTTTTACTTAGGTGTGTACTCACTTTGTTGCCACCAGTTTTGACATTAATAGCAGTGCATTGAGTTATTTAGTGGGCACCAAATTTACACTGAAATACAAGCTGGACACTGACTATTGTACATTGTATTACAGTATCAGATCTTCAGTGTTGTTCTAAGAAAATATATAATAAAATATTTAAAAAAATGGGAGGGGTGTACTCACTTTTGTGATATACTGTATGTCTACATTATGAAGGTAACACAGACGACCTCATTCTGATGAGAACACAGATGACCTTATCATGACGAAAACAAGGATGGTCTCATTTTGAAGAGATCTTGCATGGCCCTCATTGTGAATAACAGAAGGTGACCACATGATGTCGAGAGCCCAGATGACCATCATTAAGAGAAGATTACTTACCTCATCATTAAGTGAACATGTTTTACAGCCTTGAGAAAAACACATGGAGGCCCTTACTATAAAGCTGGTCTCACCATGGAGAAAACATGGATGATCCTAAAGAGAACACACAAGACCTCATTGTGAAGTGGACATGGATGAGCTTGTCATGAAGTATTTCAATTGACTATAGGACATTGTCCAGTATGGTGTTCCATCAGAGAAATGTCCCATCACACCCTGTTCACACCTTTATATTATGGATGCTGTTCTGCCTGATGGCAGCCTGCTAATAGTCATTCATTGCAATTTCTGTTACAACCCCTAGAGGTCGTTGTTATTTTTTTGAATTGCTGAGTTTCCCTTTAAGCTAAATGTATTCTGGGTAAGGAACGCCTCCCTGAGCTGAGAAGAAGCCTGCAGCCATTTTCTCCTTGGATTTGTCAGGAAAGGACCTGCTGACTTACCTCTCTGTACATTCACCCCTGCCTAGTGTAATCCAGTGAGCAAAGCAAATTACATGTGTTAGTGATAGAATCTTAGGTGGAAGAGTGTAGTAAATGTATTGTACATTGTAATCCTACATCTTAGTCCCTGCCTTGTTTGTATAGATAAGATTTTCTGTGTGTTGCAGCTGCAGTGACCTGTCACCTACATTCTCATAAGAACTATATCTCATGCACTGTTATGCTATGTTACCTCTGTATTAACACTGTACTGACTGTAATCATTTTCTTGTTATAGTTTGGTTTTTTTTAAACACAAACTTTATTCCAGTTTTCAAAATCATAACATCAGGTTAAACAATATTACATAAAATGGTTCATCTTTCCAATACGCCCACATTCAGCTGGACCCCTCCTTTCTTTAATCCCCATTTATCCCCCCAAACATTTTAACATATACACCGCATTTCAGACTCGAGAGAACACATAACTCCTCTACCTTTTGTCCCCATATATTCGCCACCTTTCTCTGAAACGATCATCCCACCCTGCCAACGTGACTCTGCTGTAGATTCAATCGCAACATACCCAATGTACTCTGAATATCTTCCAGTAGATACCATTCCGTGTTGATGACGGGAGATACTATTTTTCTTATTTCTGCGACCCCACATTGTTGTACTATGAATTTCCTCCATTTGTTAAAAAAATTTCTCGTCAGCTCATCCTTATTCCTTTCTGCTTCCAGCTGCTCTATTCTGAGCAGCACTTTAATCTGCCCCAGCACATCCTCCTCCGTTGGGACACTACCCTCGAGCTATTTGCGCAGTAGAGCCTTTTGACCGATCATAGCTATGCTGTGAAACAATCTTGGTATTGTGGTCCCCTGTTTATCTCCTCCTTCTTCCCTTCCATCGGTCGTATAATGGAAAATCCATATCAATGGATCCATTTTCACTTCTACTCCCCAGGTATGCATTATAAGTGCCCGCGTCCTTTCCCAGAATTTCTGGCTTTCTGGGCACTGCCAGATCCCGTGAAATAGATCCGTTTTTGGCCTTTTACATTTAGGGCTGTTTGGGATGTTAAAACCATATACTGCTCTATGTACTAACCTAAATTGCGTGTCCCTCCATCCCTCATTGATCACTTCTTTAATCATTTTCATCCACCCCTGCAGTATCTTATCCCCTGCTTCTGCGTCTTCCAGTTGCCGTGCCCATGCTCCCCAGACTTGATCATGGTGTAATGGGACTAAAACTGCTCTCAGGTCTTTGTACAGTGAGGAGATAGTAATCTCCAGCCTATCTTTCATGATGAACTGGTCCAATTCATTCATCCCCTGTTCCTTACTAATGTCCCTCAGTAACCCCATTATTCCCTTTTCTACCTGTTTGTATTGTATGATTTGAAATGGAGATAACCCATACCTTGTCACTATTTCCTGATATGACAACCATCTATGTTCCGTTTCATGCAGCAGGTCCTTCACCCCTTCAATCCCTTTATTCCTCCACTCTGAGAATAATTTATTTTCTCTCCCCGCTGGGAATTCCGGGAATTTCCAGATATTTAGGTACTTGGAAATGCGCCAGGATAAGTTACATTTTTTCCTCACTGCTTTCCATGCCATTACCGTATCTCTACATACCAAAGAGTGTTTGATATTCCTCGGAATGAAGGCAAGTGATGTATGTAATATTGCCCCCAGATCCCAGGGTTTGCAAAATTCACTTTCCAATTTTATGTCTGAATAATTATTCATCCTCCTCAGCCAGTCTATGACATGTCTCATCAAACATGCGAGGTTGTATCCTCGAACATTTGGCAGCTTGATTCCCCCCTTTTCCAGTGGTAGCATTAATTTTTCCGCTCTAGTTCTTGGTCTTTTTCTCCTCCATAGGAAAGCCGAGAACGCTTTGTTCAATCTATTTACGTCTATGTTTCATTAATATGGGGATAGTCTGCATCGGGTACAGAAGTTTTGAGAAACTCATCATTTTTAGGAGGTGGTTTCTACCTAACAAAGATAGGGGTAGCCCCTCCCACATCTTTAATTCCCGCTCTATTTTCTTTATTAGTGGTTTATAGTTTAATTTATAAATCGAGCCAGACTGTCTCCCCAACTGTATTCCCAAATATTTAAGGTGTGATTTTGCTATCCGTATCCCACCTATGTTGTCTCCTATCCCCAGGGTTTTCAGGGATGACATGTGTCGCTCATTCAGAAACAATATTTCACATTTTGCTTTGTTCAATTTAAACCCTGCCACGGTCCCAAACCTCTCTATCTGGCTTACTGCCTTCAGGGGATCATTCTGGGGTTTCTTCATAAATAATATGACATCATCTGCAAATAGTGTTGAATATATTCTCTCCTTTCCGATACTGATGCCTTCAAAACATTCTCCTCCATTGAACAGTCTTGATAATGGCTCGATGGCCAAATTGAACAAGAGAGGGGACAGCGGGCATCCCTGCCTGGTCCCTTTAGTTAGTGGGAAGGGCCGTGATAAAAACCCAGGCGTCGCCACCCTGGCATGAGGGTTTGCATATAGTGCCCTTATAAATGATCTGAATGCTCCCCTAATGCCCATGCTGTCCATTACCGTTTCCAGCCATGACCACTGCACATTATCAAACGCTTTTTCAGCATCTAATGTGATCATGGCTGGCAACTCCCCTCCCTGGGGATCTCTGTCTAATGGCATCCATTACTAACATGGCTTTCCTTACGTTCGTCACTGCTGCTCTCCCTTTTACAAAACCCGATTGGGCCGGAGAGATCAACCTTGGTAATATCTCAGCCAATCTGTTGGCCATCAATTTGGCCACTAATTTGAAATCTTGATTAATTAGTGAGATTGGCCTGTAATTTGTTGGGTCGTCCAAATTTCTGTCTCCCTTGGGTAGAAGTTTTATGTACTCAGTATTGAGATGTCTACACATTTCTGTTCCCCCCAGTATTTTGTTAAACATATGTGTCAGTGTCGACGACATTTGCTCTTTCAGTGCTTTATAAAATTCCCCATTAAACCCGTCAGGCCCCGGTGCTTTATGTATACTCAGTTCTCCTATTGCTGTTTGCACTTCCTCTACTGTGATGTCTGCGTTCACTCTATTCAGTTCGTCTGTGGTGATTTGTGTCAGTTTTAGATTCTTTAACCAGTCTTTCTCTCCTCCTCCTGATTCCTCCCCCTTGCTATACAGTTTAGCATAATAATCCCCCAGAATCTGATTAATCTCTTGTGGGTTTGTGGATTTGCTCCCGTCTTGTCTTGTCATATTAGCTATCAAAGTCGTTGGTCGTCTTCCCTTCGCTAGGTTAGCCAATAGTTTCCCTGCCTTATTTCTAAATTTATGTAGATCAACCTCCTGTTGTGACCGGACTAACTCTTCTCTTCTCCCTGCCCATAAGTCAAATTCTTGTTTCGCTTCCTTCCACTCCGCTTTTGCTCTTTGGGTTTTGTCTTCTATGTATCTCGTGTATTTTTCTCTGAGTGAGTTACTCGCGTCTTGGTATTGTTTTTGCGTCTGTTTCCTGATTTTCGCTACATGTCCCATCAGTTTCCCCCTTAGCACTACTTTCGCTGTTTCCCAAAATAATATCACCTCTTCTTTATGTTCATTGTTTGTACTGCTGCACTCCTCCCACCATTCCTTCAGAGGTTTAACAAAATCCTTATCCTTGAGTAGGAATGACGGAAATCTCCTTATATAATCTGTCCCACTTTGAATTGTGTCATTTATGTCTAGGGTCACATGATTATGGTCCGATATCACCATGTTCCCTATGTTAATCTCTTTGACCCTGTGCCAAAGATTTTGGTCGACCAGTATGTAGTCGATCCTTGACCATGTTTCGTTGGGGTGTGAGTAGTGTGTAAATTCACATTCATATGGATGTTGTATTCTCCAACTATCTTGTAAGTTTGTGTCCTCCAGGAGTTTAGCCATCAAGCCCCTTGCCTTCTTATTCTGCCTACCTTGGTCTTTGCTATATCTCCTATCTTCCTCCTTTAAGACTACAGCATTGAAGTCCCCCCTACTATCTTATTTGGTTCCACATCCCTTCCCAGTTTACTTGTGATTAATTTAAAGAATGAGTTTTGTTCGTTGTTGGGTACATATACGTTGTGTATGCTAAGCTCTTCCTGCGGGCTAGTTAGTTTGATGTGTATGTATCTCCCATCTTCATCACTATCTTGGGCCACTATTTTATGGTTAAAGTGTTTGTTTAATAAAATCAGTACCCCTGCCTTCCTTCCAAAGGAACCTGACCCGACTACCGCTCCCACCCATAGTTTTTGCATACGGAAGAAGTCTTCTTGTTGTAGGTGGGTTTCCTGCAGTAATGCGATGTCTACTTTCAGTCTTTTAAGGTGTCGCGATATCATCATGGGTTTTTGTGGGGATTTCAAGCCTTTTACGTTCCAGGATACAATTTTAACCATTGTCTCAACTCCTCATGACTTCTACGTCGTTATGCGTTCTCTCATGTGTGTGTCTCCACGTCTCATCTAGATTTTTTCCTTGCCTGTAACGGTGTTTTATCTGAGCCCAACTAATCACCCTAGTCCATTTAACAACTACAAACTGTTTAACTTGTCCCCCAACTTCAGTCATTTTCCAAAACACTTCCATTTTTTCTGTGATACTCTCTTCTCCGCAACCCTTACCCGGCCAATTGTATATTCACCATGTATTACATCTTGGGCCCCCAACCGACATATCAACTTGCCGCTTTCAACATTCCATGCCTGCCTTACGCGTCTGTGGGGCCGTCAAGGTCGGTCTGTGGCCAGGTGCGGTGCGGAGCTTTGACTTCTGCGTCCTCACATCACAGCTCTCTCATTGACTATGCATGTCGTTCGCCGAAGAGAGGAATATGTGTCAGTCCACAGAAAGAGAGAGAGCAGAAAAGAAGGGAAAGGAAGAACAGGGCCTCGACCTCCAGACATATGTGTGTCATCCATTACATCAACGAGTGGGAAGAAACAGGGCAGGCATATGTAGAGAGTTGACAAAGAGAGAAAGAAAGAAAGGGAAGGAGAAGAGAAGAGGGGAAGAGAGGGAAAGAAGGAAAGGGAGAGAGGGAGAGAGAAGAAAAAAAAAAAAGGGGGGGTAAGGGGAAGGGCCGAGGTAGGAGGAGAAGTGCCAGCCGAGAGTCCATCCCCAGTTTAGGGCGTTAATAATAGCACATCCTCAGGGCCCACTCACCCCCCCCCTCAAAATGTCAATCTCCTCTGTAAATGAGGTCGTATCTTCCCGACCTTTCATTCTTTCAAGTGTCCCCTTTCCTTTGCTGTCCGGACTTGTGGATCGATGCTCTTTGGGCTTTGGGGCTCTCAGAGTGTACACCTCTCCGCTCCCTCCCTCCATCCATCCAGTCACTCTGTCTCATCGCCCGCTCCCCGTCCCCTCCCCCTCCAGGCGCCTCATTTTACTTTTCTGTTGTTCTTCCCAGGTGTTCCATCTCTCCAAGGCCCCCCAGCCATCTCTCCGCCTCCCTCAGCTCTTTAGTGATGAAAAGGAATCCATCTTGTTGCGTCACTCTCAGCACTGCCGGATATAGCAGTTGTAATTTTATATTTTTGCGGTACAGCTCAGTGCAGACTTTGCTAAAGGCTTTCCGCTTGCGGGTAACTTCCACTGAGTAATCTCCGAAGACTAGCACTTTATGTCCATGTATAAACAGTGGTGTTCTCCGTCCTCTAAATGCACGCAGGAGTTCCTCCTTGTCTTTATATTCCAAGTACTTTATTATTACTTGGCGTGGTCTGGCTGATCCAGGATCCCCTGCACCACGTTCTTTTCCCGCTCCTTTCCGTTGGTCTGGCTGGTCTCTTACAGGGCCCACCGTGTGTGCTCTTTCTACCCTGCATCTGTGTGTCAGGCCCAACACCTTGGGGAGCACAGATTCGCATATGCTGTCCAGCTGCTTCATAGTTATAGATTCTGGCAAACCTACAAGTCTCAAATTACTCCTTCTGGAGCGGTTTTCCAGGTCTTCCAGTTTGTCTTTCATAATCTGGGACCCTGCTGTCACCTCCTGCAACTGCCCCTTCAGCCTTGCCACCTCATCCTCTGTATCAGAGATTCTTTGTTCACATTTAGACAATCTGGTTCCCTGCTGGTTAATCTGTTCTTGTATGGGGGAGAGCACTGCCCGGACCATATCTTCCAATGCTGGTTTGATCCTATCAGCCAGGTAAACTGCCACTTCCCCCGCAAGGCGGGTATAGTCTATCTGCAAGTTCACCACTTGGTGAGGCCCCTGTGCTGCTGGATTGTCACCCGGTTTGTCGCTCTGTGCCTCCCTCACCTCCTCCATTACATAGCGCTCACCTTCCTGCAGGTTTCCATGCCCCGTGTCAGCCGCCATTTTGGGATCCCACTCTGCGCTCTCCCCCTCCACTGCTTCGTGCCCTGTCTGCCTGCCGCTGCTTCTGAGGAGGTACCGCTCCATGTACCGGCGCCTCCCGCTCTCCAGCACTTGTTTTCCGCTGCCTTCCACGTCTGTTGGGCCGTCAAGGTCGGTCTGTGGCCGGGTGCGGTGCGGAGCTCTGACTTATGCATCCTCACATCACAGCGTCGGAACCGGAAATCCGTTATAGTTTTTACCCGTATAAAACAGTATCTTGGATATACTGTATTCCGTATACCGTATTCAACTGCATCTTGGATATTCCTATATTCACTGTATATTCCACGTATACTGCAATCAAGTTCATGTTACCAGCCAATAAATCAAGGCTACTGAATTCCAGTCTGTTTATTTGAAATGTGAACGAGGGTTTAGCTGTGTGCCGGAGATTCACAGCGTTACGTGAAAGAAGACAGAACAGATGCTGAAGACTTATGTCACCAGGCCCCAAGCATCACATGAAGTGCCTAAAAGTCCTCAGAATTACACTGAGCCCGGCAATCTGCAGTATGGTCAATATGCGAATATGTAAAAACGGACACTGACCACAGGCGGTAGTTGAACAGACTGCATGGGACCGCTATCACCCACACTGCACCGCATACAGGTACTACAGCAGCCGCCATACAGCCACACGGATCAAGACCGCAGTCCTCCCCAGCAAGCACGACACCTTTCCCGCCACGCGGAACCCGTTCACATGTAGTCCCAGCTTTTCCACCCAAGTTATCATCAATCCACAGCTGAGTGCACAATGTCTGCGTCCCAAGCACACTCAGTCAGGACAAGGTCCCGAGCAAGCTGCTCTAACAAGTCTTCAGTGAAAGAGTTCGCTGCTCTCGCTTGTGCAGAAGCTGAGGCTGCAAAGGTAAAATCCACCTTTGCCGCACAAGAGATGCAACTAAAGCTAAGACAAGCAGACCGAGATGCAAAAAGTGCACGCCTGCAAGCAGACCGAGATGCAAAAAGTGCACGCCTGCAAGCAGATCAAGAAGCTGAAAAAGCACGCTTGCAGGACTCTCTGGACAAACTTATTGCAGAAAAGGAGGCAGCAGCGGGAATAGCCAAAGCAGAGTTCCTGGAGGCCGTGGAGTATTCTGAATCCGAGGAACGCAGCAACGTACTTGGACCAGACGTAGAGCAACAAGATCCAACCCAACGCGTCTCAGAGTATATCCACCAGCATCCCGGAACGGACGACAACCCTGATCCACGACATCGATCAGCCTATATCCACTACCAGAGACTTCATCCCGAACTGCAGTACTGTAAGCAAGAAAGTATGCAGCAGGTCAACGTCGACTACAACTACAGTTCTACAGAACAGAAGGTATCACCTCTATCCCGAATTAGAGGGACACCCTTTGCTTCAGAACGGTATTATACAGACTACCCTGAGACTGAAGCTCCTAAAAGGTATGGTTATACACCACACATTAGACATGACTATAACACACCAGCTCGCACCAGCACCAACCAAGCTACCATGGACTTTGCAAAGTTCTTTGCTCGCCGAGAACTGGTTACCAAGGGACTCGTAAAGTTCACTGACAAAGCTGAGAACTATAGGTCATGGCGAGCCTCGTTCCAGAACACCATTCAGGGTCTGGACCTTTCTTGTAGCGAGGAGTTAGATCTCCTAGTAAAGTGGCTTGGGAATTAGTCGGCTGAGTACGCCAAACGACTAAGAGACATTAATATAAAGCATCCAGCCGCAGGCCTACATAAGGTGTGGGAAAGACTTGATGAATGCTATGGGTCCATAGAAGCCATTGAAAATGCTTTATACCAAAGAATTGATGGTTTTCCTAAGATAGGGCCTAAAGGTTATCAAAAACTTAGAGAACTGAGTGATTTGTTGATAGAGTTACATGTTGCCCAGGAGGAAGGAAATTTGCCCGGATTGGCTTTCCTGGACACTGCCAGGGGAGTTAATCCGATAGTGCAGAAACTTCCTTACAACCTACAAGAAAAGTGGGTCACATGTGGTTCACGGTAGAAACAAATTCATAATGTGCCTTTTCCTCCTTTCACTGTATTTGTAAATTTTGTTGTTCAACAAGCTAAAGTCAGAAATGACCCCAGTTTTGAGTTCACCCTGTCGTGTCCCACTACCCCCGGTGTCAAACTCAGTAGGACACCCGTGGCAGTCCATAAAACTAACATTGTTTCCACAGGACCCTCTCAACATGCTAGTAAGCCACCTCCAGAAGAGAACAGACCTCAAGATGTCAGTAAGCAGTGTCTGCTACACAAGAAACCGCATCCGCTACTAAAATGCAGAGCCTTCAGGGAGAAGTCTTTAGAGGATCGCAAAGGTTTCCTCAAGGAAAACAACATCTGCTTCAAATGCTGTGCTACAACATCACACCTTGCCAGGAATTGTGAAGCTAGCGTGAGATGTCCAGAATGCAGCAGCACGGATCACAATACAGCCTTACACCCTGGACCACCCCCACGAGTGTCGTCACAAGCAGAGGAGCACAATGCCAAGCAGAAGGATACTGACGTGGACTCCACTGAGGTCACCTCTCAATGTACCGAGATTTGCGGAGGACCCTTAGGAGGAAGATCCTGTTAAAAAATCTGCCTTGTCCGAGTCTACCCAGCATGCCATAGGGACAAAGCGATCAAGATATATGCAATCCTGGATGACCAGAGTAACAGGTCTCTAGGCACGTCCATCTTCTTCAACAACTTCAACATTGTAGGCCCCGGTTCTCCCTATTCCTTGAAGACATGCGCAGGTACTGTCGAGACGGTGGGGAGGAAAGCAACCGGATACAAAGTGGAGTCTATAGATGGCCAGATCTGTCTATCATGACCGACCATACTGGAGAGCAATCAGATTCCCGACAACAGGTTTGAGATTCCTTCACCGGAGGTAGCTGCTCATCACCCCCATCTG
Source organism: Anomaloglossus baeobatrachus (assembly GCF_048569485.1). Classification (NCBI taxonomy): domain Eukaryota; kingdom Metazoa; phylum Chordata; class Amphibia; order Anura; family Aromobatidae; genus Anomaloglossus; species Anomaloglossus baeobatrachus. Next base: position 1,165,370 of record NC_134353.1, on the reverse strand, counting down.
AAGCGTATAGCTCACCTGATACCTGAGTTGGACCCAGAAGCCCCAATAGCTTTACTCTTGGGAAGAGATATACTACGAGTTTACAAGACTAGAGAATACATCAATGGCTTCCAAAATGCTCCATACGCACAGAAGCTCAATTTTGGATGGGACATTATAGGAGACGTCTGTCTAGGAGGAGTACACAAGCCGACCTCAGTCAACAGTATGCTCACCAATACATTAGAAAATGGACGCCCGTCTCTCTTCCAGCCATGTCAGAATAGTCTGCTGGTAAGGGAGTTACCGTGCAGCACCACTCTGCCTTGCCCTTTCTCAGTTCCTTCCAATGAAGACCACGCTTGTGAAGGTGAACAAAACCACATAGAGTGTGCAGTCTTCCACAGGCCAAAGGAAGACAACAAGACAGCGATGTCCATAGAAGATAGGATGTTCTTGGACACCATGGATCGGGAAATAGTCAAAGACAAATCAAACAGTTGAGTCACACCACTACCATTTCGACCTCGGAGACGACGCCTACCAAACAGGGAAATGGTCTACAATTGCTTCATCTCCCTCAAGCCCAAACTTCAGAGGTCACCTGGGACAAAAGAACACTTCTTTACCTTCATGGAGAAGATCTTACAGAACAACCACGCAGAGGTCGCACCCGCACTTCAAGACTCTGAGGAGTGTTGGTACTTACCTATCTTCGGTGTGTTCCATCCCAAAAAGCCAAGCCAGATAAGAGTGGTATTCGACTCGAGCGCCAAATGTGAAGACGTCTCGTTGAATGATGCCCTATTGTCGGGCCCAGACCTCAACAACAGACTCCTAGAAGTACTACTCTGTTTCTGCAAGGATTCAGTGGCATTCATGGCTGACATACAACAGATGTTCCACTGTTTTCTCATCAAAGAGGAACACAGAAAGTATTTGAGGTTCTTCTGGTATCGCTACAACGACCCCGATAAAGACATTGCAGAGTACTGGATGAGGGTACACATCTTCGGGAACAGTCCTTCCCCAGCAGTCGCTATCTACGGCCTCAGAAATTCCGCCAAAGAGGGTGAAGAAAAGTATGGGTCAGATGTCAGATCCTTCGTAGAAAAAGACTTCTATGTAGACAACTGCCTGAAGTCCACACCAACAACTGAGGCTGCAATCAGTCTGCTAAAAAGGGCTCAAGAAATGCTTGCCCTGTCTAACCTGAGGTTGCATAAAATTGCCTCCAACAGCCGAGAATTGATGGAAGCCTTTCCCTCTCAAGACTATTCCAACGATCTAAAGGACTTAGACCTAAGCATTGACTCCCGTCCCATGCAGCGGAGCCTAGGATTGCTTTGGGATTTGAAGACGGATGCCTTCACCTTTCAGATCAACAAAGACGAGAAACCCTTCACGCGCAGAGGAGTTCTTTCTTTTGTGAATAGCTTGTACGACCCATTGGGATTCGTGGCTCCAGTAACTATCCAAGGCAAGATGATGCTAAGGGACTTCACCCAAGAGACATCTGATTGGGATGACCCACTTCCAGCAGAAAAAGCAGATCTGTGGACTGAGTGGAGGAAGTCTCTCGAAGCCTTGACCGACCTTCGTGTAAAACGACCGTATGCTCTTGTGCCATCCACGGAAGTCAAAACACAAAAACTTTGTGTCTTCTGTGACGCATCAGTCAAAGCGATCGCAGCAGTAGCGTACCTCAAAATCACAGATGCGAATGAACAGAGCCACATCGGTTTCGTTATGAGCCGGGCAAAACTGGCGCCACTCCGTGAACACACGATACCCAGACTTGAGCTCTGCGCTGCCGTCCTCGCGGTTGAATTGGCCGAACTTATCTCAGATGGGATGAGCCTGGAGATCAAAGACGTTGAATTTTATACAGACAGCAAAGTGGTACTTGGGTATATCTGCAATGAATCGCGATGCTTCTATGTCTACGTCAGCAACCGGGTACTAAGGATCAGAAGATCCTCTTGCCCTAGTCAATGGCACTACGTGTCTACCCATCACAATCCTGCAGACCACGTGACTAGATCCGTTGCACCAAGTCATCTGAGAGACACTACATGGTTCACAGATTCTGCCTTCTTGCACCGTTCGATGCCTGACATCAGAGTCTGATACATTTGAGCTAGTGGACCCAGATGACGATGAAGAGCTTCGTCCTCAAGTGTCTGTTCTACATACAGTGACATCAAGTAATCACCTCAAATCTCATCGATTCAGCAGGTTCTCGACTTGGAAGTCACTCGTTCGAGCCATCGCTTTTCTACTTCATGTAGTTCTTTCCTTACATATAGTTACATAGTTACATAGTTACTAAGGTTGAAAAAAGACCTAGGTCCATCTAGTTCAACCTTCCTCCACCAGTTCTACATTTGGTCACAAAGTCATTTATAACCAACAATGTTGTGTGTACTGAGGAAATCATCCAGCCCTTTTTTGAAAGCTGTTATAGTATCTGCCATTACTACCTCTTGTGGTCGGCATTCCACAGTCTGACTGCTCTAACTGTAAAGAACCCTTTCCTGTTTAGCTGTCGGAATCGCTTTTCTTCCACTCGCAGTGAATGCCCCCTGGTCCTTAGTATTCCTACAAGATAACACTACCTACAAGTCAGAGACTTTGTAGAGGATGGCATCACTGCAAGCATGCATTCATCGCTTCTAATCTGGAAAGAGCTAAGATCGTAATACTCTGCGTTATACAAAATGAGACCTACACCAGCGAAATAGACAACCTCAATAAGGGACAACCCATTCCCAGAGACAGTGTCCTGAAGAAGCTCGATCCGTTCGTTGACCAAGACGGACTGCTGAGAATAGGTGGTCGCCTTCAAGAAGCCGAGGTAGAAGTTTCAGAGAAACACCCGATAATAATCCCTGGACTTCATCACGTAACCGCCCTGCTCATTCAGCATCATCATGTCTTAGTGAAACATCAAGGTCGTCTGTTTACTGAAGGGAATCTACGAGCAGCCGGACTATGGATAGTCTGAGCGAAGAGAAATGTGAGCAAGCTCATCTTCAACTGCGTTACGTGTCGCAAACTTCGTGGCATGTTCCAAAATCAGAAGATGGCCAATCTGCCACTCGACAGACTTAGTACCGAACCTCCCTTCACCAATGTCGGGCTAGATGTGTTCGGGCCTTGGTGTGTGGCCACACGACGGACTAGGAAGATCCATGCTGAAGCAAAGTGCTGGGCAGTTCTATTCACTTGCCTATCCATCAGATCTGTCCATATCAAAGTAATCGAATCTATGGACACTTCAAGCTTCATAAATGCTCTTCGACGCTTCATCGCGATCAGAGGCCCTGTGAAGCATATTCGTTCTGATAGAGGCACAAATTTTGTTGGAGCAGCAAGAGAACTCCAAATCCCTTCTAACCTGGATATGGTCAATGTAGAAAGGTACCTAGGCGAGCAAGGGTGCACCTGGACTTTCAATCCGCCACATTCCTCACACATGAGAGGAGCCTGGGAAAGAATGATAGGGGTAGCACGCAAAATACTAGACTCCGTCTTCTTACAAGCAAATACCAGACTTACACACAAAAGTTTGACTACATTCCTGGCCGAGGTCTAAGCTATCATGAATGCAAGACCGCTGACAACTGTTCCTGGTGATTCTGGAGACCCGACCATCCTTACTCCTGCTATGCTACTCACGCAGAAGACTGGTGTTCCAAATGCTCCACCTGGAGAATTTAACGACAAGGACCTCTATAGACGACAATGGAGGCAAGTGCAAAATGTAGCCAATGTCTTTTGGGATAGATGGAAAAGGCAGTACCTTTCCACTCTGCAAACCAGGACAAAGTGGCAGAAAGACCACCCAAACCTCAAACTTGGCGATGTTGTACTTGTGAAAGACAGTCAAGCACATCGGAATGAGTGGCCACTCGGCCTAGTCACCAAACCTTTTCCCAGCAAGGATGGGAAAGTACGTAAGGTAGAGGTTAGAGTGTGCAAGCTTGGGGAGAACAAACTGTTCCTCAGGCCTGTAACCGAACTTGTGTGTTACTGATTTTCCCAAAAGAACCAAATAGTGGCATCCGTTGACGCCAAGCAGGGAGTGTTCTGCCTGATGGCAGCCTGCTAATAGTCATTCATTGCAATTTCTGTTACAACCCCTAGAGGTCGTTGTTATTCTTTTGAATTGCTGAGTTTCCCTTTAAGCTAAATGTATTCTGGGTAAGGAATGCCTCCCTGAGCTGAGAAGAAGCCTGCAGCCATTTTCTCCTTGGATTTGTCAGGAAAGGACCTGCTGATTCACCTCTCTGTACATTCACCCCTGCCTAGTCTAATCCGGTGAGCAAATCAAAATACATGTGTTAGTGATAGAATCTTAGGTGCAAGAATGTAGTAAATGCATTGTACATTGTAATTCTACACCTTTAGTTTCATCCCTGTCTTGTTTGTATAGATAAGATTTCTGTGTGTTGCAGATGCAGTGACCTTTCACCTACATTCTCATAAGAACTGTATCTCATGCACTGTTATGCTATCTTAACTCTGTATTAACACTGTACTGACTGTAATAATTTTCTTGTTATAGTTTTTACCCGTATAAAACAGTATCTTGGATATACCGTATTCTGTATACCGTATTCAACTGCATCTTGGATATTCCTATATTCACTGTATATTCCACGTATACTGAAATCAAGTTCACGTTACCAGCCAATAAATCAAGGCTACTGAATTCCAGTCTGTTTATTTGAAATGTGAACGAGGGTTTAGCTGTATGCCGGAGTTTCACAGCGTTACGTGAAAGAAGGCAGAATAGATGCTGAAGACTTATGTCACCAGGCCCCAAGCATCACATGAAGTGCCTAAAAGTCCTCATAATTACACTGAGCCCGGCAATCTGCAGTATGGTCAATATGCGAATATGTAAGTAAATAGAGTAGATGCAAGTTCTGCATCCTATGCATACTGATATCCCCGAGATCGAAATGTCTAAACAACCCCTGTATTGCTTGTATTGGTTCCTCTCCAACCTGCCTCTCTCTTCTTCTACATATTTCTTACCATTGGAAAACCAACATGTCTAAGTATTGAGCCATTAATTGTCTTCTAATTATTGGTACTGGATCTGAGGTAGGCACAGCTGTTCACCAATGGTTCCCACTGCTTCTCGGCCTCATCTCTCATGTTATTTTCTAGTGCTCGCTTCTCGGACTCTTTCTTTCTAATGTTGGTACTTATGATTTGTGATGGCCCACTGGAGCCTCAGTCGGCTGGGAAGGTCGGGGCCACTTGGGGATCTACTGCGATCCTCGCATGACACTCGGCTCCCGCTGGCAGCACAGCAGGAGCCGAGCGTCATGTGAGTGTCCCTGCGACTGAGCGCCGCTCATGCGAGCAGACCTCAGCTGCAGGGTGTGGGCAGGCTCTGAAGAGGGGCGGGCCAGCGCTGCGGAGTGGCGGGAGGGATTTCTCTCCTTCTCTCCTCCGTTGTCGGCTATTGCCATTCTCTCCTTGCACTCGCGGTACACTGGTGTCCGCGAGTGCAGTACGATTTTTTTCTCGCCCCATAGACTTGAATGGGTGCGAGAGAAATAAGACTAGCATTACAGTCGCAGTATGGTGCGATTGTTTTCTCGGTCTGATTAGGGCTTAGAAAATAATCACTCATGGATGCTGGGACATCGGCTAATATTGGTCCGAATGGAATGCGATAAAACATCGCATTCCACTCGGTCCGATTTTCATGCCGTGTGGCTTAGGCCTTATAGTGTGTCTGATCCTGGGGCCATCATCCTCACGCCATGCTCAGTAATAATGGAGATTTCTAATATTAATAACGGACACCATGCTCTATGTACAATGAAGGGAATTTTTATTAAGATTTTTCAAGTTAAACAGTGAAATCAAAATAAAGAAATAAAAACAATAAAAAACTGTTTACAAAGCATGAGTGAAATAGACTGTGCAGGCCAATCATGGACTTGTGCTAAACATACAGTTACAAGGGGAAATCATACACAAGGATCTGAGTCAGAGCTACCAAGTTTTACAAAAAATGCTCTGAATATATAATATGTTAGAGGTTCATGCAGATCTGATCTACCAATCATATAATTAATGATTCGGTCACATTTAATAATGATTCGGTCACCAACAAGAGTGGTAGGATCTCGAACAGCCAAAGAACCACTCAAATGGACAAGACATTTCTAATAATGTGAACGCGACTCATCCCTCAATGCCATCATTCATGTCCTGTGAAGATGCCGCCATACTGTGCCTGGCACCATAACTCAGTAGGCTCTTAGAAGGCCCACCAGCTCTCATCCGTTGGGTACACCTATGCAATTTGCTCTTTTACAATATTTCTATCTTTCTTGATGGTGGCTGGAGTAGTGTTGGATAGGGAAGCAGAAGACAGGCCATCTCCAAATCTGCAGTGACCGAGCTACCTAAGGAACCTAGCACATTTCTAGTAATACGTTACAGAACAGAAATATGTCCAATTGTTCTGATGTCAACTAAACATCTAAAGGATACAGAAAAACAAAAGTTGTAGAGATATGCTGAGCCCGGGGGATCTCAGGCGGAGCAGTTACCTCTGCGCTGGGCTCTCCAAGCCACAGACATGATGCAGAGAGGAATAGACAGCTCAGAACTTGAGAGAAATCCACAGACTGGGCAGAAAACTTCCATCATCAGCACAAATATCAGTGATGTCAACCACAGGTCTCAATAAATGAACTGGTCCTGATGACTTTCCCGAGCTTCTCAGAATGGTGAGTGAAGGCTTCTTGAGGAATATGGACTGAACCATTGAAGAAGTAACCAAGGATACTCAGAACCTAAGAAGGGAAGAATGGGGGAAACGTATCAGTTCTTCTCTTTCTATGGATCTTGTATTGTGACATCTTCAGTATCTCCAACCTTCTACTCACACTTAACTTTAAAGGCCTCTGCCCTACAAATAACCTGCTCCCCACTTAATACAAAACTTCCTAATGTTGCTGTAATTCCCTTCCATCCTGATCAGAGGCCTCTGCCCCAAGTTTAGGAGGGCAGACGGGAAACTTGACATTTTTAAGTCACAATTGTTAATTTCCAACTAAGGCTAGTTTCACACATCCGTCTTTTCGCCGGATTGGCGGACCCGGTGCACTGGAGTAAAGTGTGATACAGTACAATGGCAGCGCGACAAGCTCCGGTCACATGCTGTCATGTGACCAGAGCATGTGACCCAGAAGTTGCTGCGCTGCCTTTGTACTGTATCACACTGCACTGGAGTGCACCGAATCCGCCAATCCAAAGAAAAGACGGATGTGTGAAACGGCCCTAACAGGAAGTTTTACTGAGAGAAGGAAAGTAAAGGAACTAGCAAGAGAAGGAGAGCGTCCCAGTGAAACCTGCGGGTTAGTATGCAGCACTTACTAAAACCACCTGGACCAGAAGAGGGAGACAAGGTTGGAGAGAAGATCTTTCGGTGCCAAGAATAGATCTGTGCCAGCTGTGCTTCTTGTGGTTGCTTCTTTTGTAGCTGTTGGTGGTCTTTTTGTGGGATGCCCAGGATCTTTATCATCTACTGAACATGCAACATACATAGGACTGTTAGTCTGGTTAGTATTGTTATATCACAGGAAATTAATCCTAGAGAGGTTCCCACTATAATTGTCATTGGGACATACAGTGTTAATTTGTTTTATGCGCAAACACGGACAACATGGTGCTCTCAGATGTTAGAAAAGAAGCCATTCATCTAGTGTGAACGTCTAGGAAAAGCCTGAAGCTCCATGCAATTTCCTCAGCCGAGGCGACAGCACTGGTCCTTACCTGCTTGCTGGACACCTTGTCACTGTTTAGCTGCCGGGAGGTACAGGCTATAAATCCCTCTCTTGTACCCTAAGAGTTTGTGGTGCTGCTTGAAGCTGGGCTTTATATGAGTTTTCATGAGGCTGTGGCTTTGCTTGTTATATTCTCCCATGGGTAAAATGTGGTTTGTGCGATGAAGAGGGAAAACCAGTGGAGACTGTGAACTGAGACACGGATATGGACAAAGCCTTGGAGCTCGAATAAAGTGTGGAACCTGGACAGGGCGACCAAAGTATGTCCACACTGGATGTCCACCACAGAATAAAAGATATAATAATTAAAGATGCAGAAAAAATGAACATTCAATTGCATGTAACACTGAGTCCTTACTGCCAAGACATGGCTCATGCTACATTCACACTATAGGAAGTCTTTAGATATCCATAAGAGTGGAAATTATAGGTCCTTGAGAAGGAAGAGGAAAGGACCCTATCGAGAGCAGCTAATCAAAATCACTGGACAAAGCACAGACGATGGATGATCCGTAATGATGGCTAGTGAAAAGATCAGTAATGATGGGTGGTGAGAAGATCAGTAATGATGGGTGGTGAGAAGATCAGTAATGATGGCTGGTGAGAAGATCAGTAATGATGGCTGGTGAGAAGATCAGTAATGATGGCTGGTGAGAAGATCAGTAATGATGGCTGCTGAGAAGATCCGTAATAATGGCTGCTGAGAAGATCCGTAATGATGGCTGGTGAGAAGATCAGAAATGATTGCTGGTCAGAAGATCAGTAATGATGGATGGTGAGAAGATCAGTAATGATGGCTGGAGAGAAGATCAGTAATCATGGCTGGTAGGAAGATCAGTAATCATGGCTGGTGGGAAGATCAGTAATGATGACTGGTGGGAAGATTAGTAATGATGGCTGGTGAGAAGATCAGTAATGATGGCCGATGAGAAGATCAGTAATGATCCTCAGTCTCCTCAAGACCCCTATTCCCTTTTTTAGATTCCTCTGTCTCCTTCAGACCCCAATTCCTCCTTTCAGATTCCTCTGTTTTCTCCAGACCCCTAGTCCTCCTTTCAGATTCCTCTGTCTTCTGCAGACCCCTATTCCCCCTTTCCGATTAGTGTCTCCTCCAGACTCCTATTCCTTCTTTCACATTTAGCTTTATCCTCTAGACCCCTATTCCTGCTTTCAGATTCTGCTTTCTCCTCCAGACCCCTATTCCTTCTTTCAGATTCCTCCGTCTCCTCCAGACCACTATTCCTCCTTTCAGATTCCACTCTCCTCCAGACCCCTAATACCCCTTTAAGATTCCTCTATCTTCTCTAGACCCCTACTACCTCTTTCAAAATCCTCTGTCTCCTCAAGTCCACTATTATCCCTTTCAGATTCCTCTGTCTCCTCCAGACCCCTATTCCTCCATCTTCTCCAGACCCCTTTCATATTCCTCTGTCTTCTCCAGACCTCTATTCTTCCTTTCATATTCCTCTGTCTCCTCCAGACCCTATTACCCCTTTCAGATACATCTGTCTTCTCCTAACCTCTGTGCCCTTTTCCAGACTTTTGTTCTTACAGATTTGTCTTTCCACCTCCTTCCAGATTCCTGTCTCCATGAGACCACACTTTCTAAGCCATGCAAAATCATTTTTATCTTCTTCTGCCTTCTTCTAGACTTCCCTGTTACTTCCAGATGACTATCATCTCTAGAGTCTTTTGCCTCCTCCATCCTCATTCTCAGTTGAGATTGCATAGCTGCTGTGATAAGTAAGTATGTATAACAATGATGGAATTGGCTACTTTTTCAGGACAGTTCTCCTGAATGTTTGTGAGATGTTGTAAATCCTCTTACCTGGGGGGACTGATTTATAATTCCACCTCGTGGAAGACGACAATTGGTTTTTCTGCTTGATTGATGTCAAGTTCATGTTTTTCAGCTTCTTCTTTTGTGCTGATACCTTTGATGGCTGTTGAATGTCTTTTCTTCTTGCCACATCTTGACTGGCTTTTGTGAGGACTTTCTTGTCCTTGTCTACTAATACAGATGTGTCATGAGCTCTCGCTGGCTTTGTAGGGATCACACTCAGTGTCACCGGAATGATTCTTTCTTCTTCTGTTGGTACATCTGGTTCATCATTGGAATAAGCTTTGTGAATGGCAGTCTTGTCAATGTGGGGTGCACTGTCCAGAGGAAGAGAAGGGCTCACTGAAGCTGAGATGTCTTCTTGACTTGGATGAGCAATGACTTGGGTGAGTGGTTGAATTGATGACTGTTCTATGCCATCTGGAATGGAATTTTCCCTTATATGTGGAATGTTTATCGATAATGGTACTGGGCTAGTCCAGGTTGATTTTGGAACCATCTCTGATTTTGCTGAATCTGGGTCTAGCTCTGCTTTTGTTGTTTCTAGAACCTGTTCATGTGGGGTTGCCTCTTGAACCAGCTTTGATTGCGTTGGTTCTAGGTCCAGCTGTGATGGTGTTGGTTCTAGGTCCAGCTGTGATGGTGTTGGTTTTAGGTCCACCTGTGATGGTGTTGGTTTTAGGTTCAGCTGTGATGGTGTTGGTTTTAGGTCCAGCTGTGATGGTGTTGGTTCTAGGACCAGCTGTGATGGTGTTGGATTTGGGGCCAGTTGTGCTGTTGTTGGTTCTAGGTCCAGCTGTGATGGTGATGGTTCTGGGTCAAGCTGTGATGGTTCTGGGTCCACCAGTGCGGGTGTTTGCTCTAGGTCCAGCTGTGCTGGTGTTGATTCTGGTACCAGCTGTGATGCTGGTATGTCTGACATGAGCACTGGTTGATCTGTACTGGTTTCCTCCTTGTCTAAGCTTTTATCTAGTCATAAGTAAAAAGAATCTCATAGTGTAACCAGCAATGGTGAAAGCGTCTGTCACAGTAAGAGTCAATTAAATGCAATCATGATTTTGAGAGAGCCTGAAATTTTATTTGTCTCCATTGGAAACCAGACAAAGTATTTTGATTCACGTTCTTCATGATGTTGATGCTGTTTGTATTGTGGTCTCCATTCATTTTTTTTTCTATCCTGATGAATATTGCAGAATATATATACAGTTGGTGAAATAAGTATTTGATCCCTTACTGATTTTGTAAGTTTGCCCACTGACAAAGACATGAACAATCTATAATTTTAAGGGTTATGGTTTAGTAGTGAGAGATAGAATATCCAAAATAAAATCTAGAAAATCACATTGTATAAGTTACATAAATTTATTTCCATTTTGTACAAAGAAATAAGTATTTGATCCCCTACCAACCATTAAGAGTTCTGGCTACAGACACAAACACTTCTAATCACCTCATTCCCTGTATTACAGACGGCTCTTACATTGTCCCCTGTATAAAGCCTCTTGTCCACAGACTCCATTAATCAGCCAGACTCTAACCTCTACAACATGGGCGACCACAGAGCTTTCTAAGGATGTCAGGGCCAAGACCATAGACCTACACAAGGCTGGAATGGAGAAGACCATAGACCAGCAAAAGGCTGGAATGGAGAAGACCATAGACCAGCACAAGGCTGGAATGGAGAAGACCATAGACCTGCACAAGGCTGGAATGGAGAAGATCATAGACCAGCACAAGGCTGGAATGGAGAAGACCATAGACCTGCACAAGTCTGGAATGGAGAAGATCATAGACCTGCACAAGGCTGGAATGGAGAAGATCATAGACCAGCACAAGGCTGGAATGGAGAAGATCATAGACCTGCACAAGGCTGGAATGGAGAAGATCATAGACCAGCACAAGGCTGGAATGGAGAAGATCATAGACCTGCACAAGGCTGGAATTGAGAAGATCATAGACCTGCACAAGGCTGGAATGGAGAAGATCATAGACCAGCACAAGGCTGGAATGGAGAAGATCATAGACCTGCACAAGGCTGGAATGGAGAAGATCATAGACCTACACAAGGCTGGAATGGAGAAGACCATAGACCAGCACAAGGCTGGAATGGAGAAGACCATAGACCAGCACAAGGCTGGAATGGAGAAGACCATAGACCTGCACAAGGCTGGAATGGAGAAGATCATAGACCAGCACAAGGCTGGAATGGAGAAGACCATAGACCTGCACAAGTCTGGAATGGAGAAGATCATAGACCTGCACAAGGCTGGAATGGAGAAGATCATAGACCAGCACAAGGCTGGAATGGAGAAGATCATAGACCTGCACAAGGCTGGAATGGAGAAGATCATAGACCAGCACAAGGCTGGAATGGAGAAGATCATAGACCTGCACAAGGCTGGAATTGAGAAGATCATAGACCTGCACAAGGCTGGAATGGAGAAGATCATAGACCAGCACAAGGCTGGAATGGAGAAGACCATAGACCTGCACAAGGCTGGAATGGAGAAGATCATAGACCTGCACAAGGCTGGAATGGAGAAGATCATAGACCAGCACAAGGCTGGAATGGAGAAGATCATAGACCTGCACAAGGCTGGAATGGAGAAGACCATAGACCTGCACAAGGCTGGAATGGAGAAGACCATAGATCTGCACAAGGCTGGAATGGAGAAGACCATAGACCTGCACAAGGCTGGAATGGAGAAGACCATAGACCTGCACAAGGCTGGAATGGAGAAGATCATAGACCTGCACAAGGCTGGAATGGAGAAGACCATAGACCTGCACAAGGCTGGAATGGAGAAGATCATAGACCTGCACAAGGCTGGAATGGAGAAGACCATAGACCTGCACAAGACTGGAATGGAGAAGATCATAGACCAGCACAAGGCTGGAATGGAGAAGATCATAGACCTGCACAAGGCCGGAATGGGCTACAAAACCATAAGTAAGACGCTGGTGAGAAGGAGAAACTGTAACTGAAATAGTAAGAAAATGGAAGAAATACAAAATGAGTGTCAATCGCCATGGATCTGGGGCTTAATGCAAAATCTCACCTCGTGGAGTCTCCAGGATCATGAGGAAGGTGAGAGATCAGCCGAAAACTTCACAGAGGGAACTTGTTACTGATCTCAAGGCAGCTGGGACCACTGTCACCAAGAAAACAATCGGTAACACATTACGCCGTAATGGCTTAAAATCCTGCAGTGCCCGCAAAGTCCCACTGCTCAAAAAGTCCCATGTGCAGACGGCCCGTCTGAAAAAAGGCCCATGTGTGGCCGGACAGTCTGAAAAAAGGCCCATGTGCGGCCGGCCTGTCTGAAAAAAGGCCCATGTGTGGCCGGCCAGTCTGAAAAAAGGCCCATGTGCGGCCAGCCCGTCTGAAAAAAGGCCCGTGTGCGGCCGGCCCATCTGAAAAAAGGCCCATGTGCGGCCGGCCCATCTGAAAAAATGCCCATATGCGGCCGGTCCCTTCTGAAAAAAGGCCCTGTGTGGCCGGCCCATCTGAAGAAGGCCCATGTGCGGCCGGCCCGTCTGAAGAAGGCCCAGGTGCAGCCGGCCCGTCTGAAGAAGGCCCAGGTGCAGCCGGCCTGTCTGAAGAAGGCCCAGGTGCAGCCGGCCTGTCTGAAGAAGGCCCAGGTGCAGCCGGCCTGTCTGAAGAAGGCCCAGGTGCAGCCGGCCTGTCTGAAGAAGGCCCAGGTGCAGCCGGCCTGTCTGAAGAAGGCCCAGGTGCAGCCGGCCTGTCTGAAGAAGGCCCAGGTGCAGCCGGCCTGTCTGAAGAAGGCCCAGGTGCAGCCGGCCTATCTGAGGAAGGCTCACGTGCAGCCGGCCCGTCTGAAGGAGGCCCATATGCAGCCGGCCACCCGAAGAAGGCTCATGTGCAGCCGGCACTTCTAAAGAAGGCCCATGTTAGCCGGCCCGTCTGAAGTTTTCCAATGAACACCTGGATAATTCTGAGAGTGATTGGGAGAAGGTGCTGTGGTCAGATGAGAAAAAAATTGAGCTCTTTGGCCTTAACTCAACTCAGTGTTTGGAGGAAGAGAAATACTGCCTATGACCCAAAGAACACCGTCCCCACTGTCAAGCATGGAGGGGGAAACATTTTGTTTTGGGGGTGTTTCTCTGCTAAGGGCACAGGACAACTTCACCGCATCACTGGGACAATGGATGGAGCCATGTACCATAAAATCTGAGTGACAACCTCCTACCCTCTGCCAGGACATTAAAAATGGGTCATGGCTGGGTCTTCCAGCATTACAATGACCAAAACATACAGCCAAGGCAACAAAGGAGTGGGTCAAAACGGATCACATTAAGGTCATGGAGTGGCCTAGCCGGTCTCCAGACCTTAATCCCATAGAAAACTTATTGAGGAGCTGAAGATCCGCGTTGCCAAGCGACAGCCTCAAAATCTTAATGATTTAGAGATGATCTGCAAAGAGGAGAGGAGGAAAATCCTCCCGACATCAAACCTCATCATCAACTACAAAAAATGTCTAACTCCCGCACAGCCAACAAGGGGACAGCCAAGTATTAAGTCTTGTTTGCCAGAGGGATCCAATACTTTTTCGCGCTGCAAAATGCAAATACATTTATATAATTTATACAATGTGTTTTCTGGATTTTGTGTTGGATATTCTATCACTGTTAAAATTAACTGACCCTTAAATTATAGACTGCTGATGTCTGTGTCAGTGGGTAAACTTACACAATCAGCAGGGATCCAATACTTCCCCCACTGTATAATCCCTCCTGAACATTGTCAAGCAGGATCATCATCGATAATTGTCGGTCTGTAACCAGTATTACATTTCTAAAACTAACCCTAAAGCCATGCGCACACGTTGCGTCCTATACCTTGCAGAAATGAACTCATCCTCTGGCAGAATTTGTCATAGTCAAATTTGGCTTTGACCACAAAAATGCAGGAAATACACATGCAATTTTCTAGCGTTTTTGCAGGGTTTTTGCCGTGTTTGACATGCATTTTCTGTGCTTAAAGTCAGATGCGTTTTCAATACAAATACACAACTAAATAAAGTTTAAACAGTCAAAAACCCCAAAAAAAGTCATGCTTTAAATAATACACAAAATAGCTAATTTTAATAAAAAGATTATTGTGATTTAATATTTCTGATTAAAAGAACATTAAATTCATGTTTGCCACTTTTTTTTTTATAGTCGGGCTGGATGTGAGGGCAAAGGGAAACGTCATGTCCTCACTATAATGCCAAAAACGCATGCTTTGATTTTGTAAAAAAAGCATGCGTTTTGCATCAAAAAAGCATGAAAAACGCTGGGATTTTGATTTGGGATGCGTTTTGATAATTCTCATTGACTTCAATGTTACCAAAACGCTGCCAAAATGGCAAAAACAATTGACATGCTGCTATTCCAAAGGCAGAGATTTTGACAAATTTTTGACACCAAAACGCACGTTTTTTTAAGCATCGTGCGCACAAGAAATCCCTATTTCCCATAGACTTTGCTTGGAAATCAAAACGCATGCATTTTTGCATTAAAACGCTGCAGTTCAAAACGCTGCGGAAACGCATGAAAAAACGCAACGTGCGCACATGGCCTTAATTCTTATTTCCCAGTAAGGCTACTTTCACACTTGCATTTGTCGCAATCCCCCGCTATGGAAAATAGCGCAAGCCGTTAACGGCTTGTGCAGTTTCCCATAGACTTGTATTGACGACGCACTGCGGTGCAAGTGTCTGCGTTGCATCCGACGGCCGACACTGAGTCATTATTTTGACTGAGCGCCGGACGGATGGAACGCAGAATGTAGCGTTTTTGGTTGCTGTAAAAAAAACGCACTCCGCAGGATTCCGTCATGTTCCAGGATCCATTAAGAGGCATAATGAAAGTCTATGGTGCTGGATTCCGTCACCATGCGTTTGGCAAAGGATTCCAGTGCAGGATTCCGTCACGTTCTACTGAGCATGCTCAGCATGAACGTTCTAAATAATTTAAAAGCACTCCTGGTCTTTCTCTCTCTGTTGGTCTCTCTGTCGGTTGGTCTCTGCCCCTCTCTCTCATACTCATCGATCACCGACGCGGTGCTGCACGGCTGTCACACTGCTCCGGCAGCTTCTCCTGCTTTTGAAAATGCCGGCCGCTCATTATTCCATCTCGTATTCCCTGCTTCCCCCACCCACTGGCGCCTATGATTGGTTGCAGTCAGACCCGTCCCCATGCTGAGTTACAGCTGTCTCACTGCAACCAATCACAGCTGCCGGAGGGCGGGTCTATATCTTCCAGTAAAATAAATAAATAATTTAAAACAAAAATGACGTGTGGTCCCCCCCAATTTTGATACCAGCCAAGATAAAGCCACTTGGCTGAAGGCTGGTATAATCAGGATGGGGAGCCCCACGTTATGGGGAGCCCCTCAGCCTGAAAATATCAGCCAGCAGCCACCTGGAATTGCTGCATCAATTAGATGCTACAGTCCCAGAACTCTACCTGGCTCATCCCAAACTGCCCTGGTGCGGTGGCAATCGGGGTAATAAGGAGTTAATGGCAGCCCATAGCTGCAACTAAGTCGGGCGGTAGTGCCGATGTGTATGCGGTGATGATGGGGGCTGTAGTGCCGGTGTATGTGGTGATGATAGGGGCAGTAGTGCCAGTGTGTGCGGTGATGATGGGGGCGGTAGTGCCGATGTGTGTGCGGTGATGATGGGGGCGGTAGTGCCGGTGTGTGTGCAGTGATGATGGGGGCGGTAGTGCCGATGTGTGTGCGGTGATGATGGGGGCGGTAGTGCCGGTGTGCGTGCGGGGTGATGATGGGGGCGGTAGTGCCGGTGTTTGTGCGGTGATGATGGGGGCGGTAGTGCCGATGTGCGTGCGGTGATGATGGGGGCGGTAGTGCCGGTGTGTGTGCGGTGATGGGGGCTCTCTCTCTCACAGCTAAAGAACTAAAAGAATGCAACACGTTATTTCTCAGGAATCTGTTGCCTTTATTATCACACTATTTACGCATTGTGACAGATACCGCACAACACAAGTGTGAAAGGAGAACAATTCATGGAAAGAATCATATTGTGCATCACTGGAGTCACCATGGAAGGAACGTTCTTTCCCAATATATTACAAAAGCATTCTCTTCGCTCCATCTCTCATTGTAGGGGATTTTTTTTGCATTTAGGTGGAGACATTATCTAAGCCTGGTGGGGAACAAGTAATAAGCAGAGGAGATGAAAAACCTCAGCAGAGCAAATAAAAAACCTCAGCAGAAGAGATGAGAAACCTCAGCAGATAAAGTAAAGAACCTCAGCAGAGATTAAAAACCTCAGCAGAGCAAGTAAAGAATCTCAGCAGAGATTAAAAACCTTAGCAGAGGAGATGAAAAAACCTCAGCAGAAGAGATAAATAAACCTCAACAGAGGAGATAAATAAACCTCAGCAGAGGAGATAAATAAACCTCAGCAGAAGAGATAAATAAACCTCAGCAGAGGAGATAAATAAACCTCAGCAGAGGAGATAAATAAACCTCAGCAGAGGAGATAAATAAACCTCAGCAGAGGAGATAAATAAACCTCAGCAGAAGAGATAAATAAACCTCAGCAGAGGAGATAAATAAACCTCAGCAGAGGAGATAAATAAACCTCAGCAGAGGAGATAAATAAACCTCAGCAGAGGCGATAAATAAACCTCAGCAGAAGAGATAAATAAACCTCAGCAGAGGCGATAAATAAAGCTCAGCAGAGGAGATAAATAAACCTCAGCAGAGGAGATAAATAAACCTCAGCAGAAGAGATAAATAAACCTCAGCAGAGGAGATAAATAAACCTCAGCAGAGGAGATAAATAAACCTCAGCAGAGGAGATAAATAAACCTCAGCAGAGGAGATAAATAAACCTCAGCAGAGGCGATAAATAAACCTCAGCAGAAGAGATAAATAAACCTCAGCAGAAGAGATAAATAAACCTCATCAGAGGAGATAAATAAACCTCAGCAGAGGAGATAAATAAACCTCAGCAGAGGAGATAAATAAACCTCAGCAGAGGAGATAAATAAACCTCAGCAGAGGAGATAAATAAACCTCAGCAGAGGAGATAAATAAACCTCAGCAGAGGAGATAAATAAACCTCAGCAGAAGAGATAAATAAACCTCAGCAGAGGAGATAAATAAACCTCAGCAGAAGAGATAAATAAACCTCAGCAGAGGAGATAAATAAACCTCAGCAGAAGAGATAAATAAACCTCAGCAGAGGAGATAAATAAAGCTCAGCAGAGGAGATAAATAAACCTCAGCAGAAGAGATAAATAAACCTCAGCAGAGGAGATAAATAAACCTCAGCAGAGGAGATAAATAAACCTCAGCAGAGGAGATAAATAAAGCTCAGCAGAGGAGATAAATAAACCTCAGCAGAAGAGATAAATAAACCTCAGCAGAGGAGATAAATAAACCTCAGCAGAGGAGATAAATAAACCTCAGCAGAGGAGATAAATAAACCTCAGCAGAGGAGATAAATAAAGCTCAGCAGAGGAGATAAATAAACCTCAGCAGAGGAGATAAATAAACCTCAGCAGAGGAGATAAATAAACCTCAGCAGAGGAGATAAATAAACCTCAGCAGAGGAGATAAATAAAGCTCAGCAGAGGAGATAAATAAACCTCAGCAGAAGAGATAAATAAACCTCAGCAGAGGAGATAAATAAACCTCAGCAGAGGAGATAAATAAACCTCAGCAGAGGAGATAAATAAACCTCAGCAGAGGAGATAAATAAACCTCAGCAGAGGAGATAAATAAACCTCAGCAGAAGAGATAAATAAACCTCAGCAGAGGCGATAAATAAAGCTCAGCAGAAGAGATAAATAAACCTCAGCAGAGGAGATAAATAAAGCTCAGCAGAAGAGATAAATAAACCTCAGCAGAGGAGATAAATAAACCTCAGCAGAGGAGATAAATAAAGCTCAGCAGAGGAGATGAATGCTTAAACATTTCATTCTTTGGAGAGTGGAGGCACTATGTGCTGCCGGATGGGCATGGGCCTGTAGAAGCAGATGGTATGAAGTGGGTAGCTGTGTGTACAGGATTATCGTTATCACTAGTGATGGGTGAGTGTGCTCGGCACTGCTCGGTAATCAATTGGGCATCGTGGTACTTGAGACACTCGATACGTGAGTATTTTGGTACTCGGGTGCCATGCTCGAGTCTCCGCCCCGCATGTATAGAAGCTTTTTTCCAGCCACTAAACATGTGGGGACTGCATGCTAATCATGGTAATGCTGTAGCCATTTTGGCTACTGGCATTATTGTGATTGGTCGGTCGCATAGCATCATCGGGTCTATGAAAGACGCCATGTTTGCCTCACTCTATCCAGAAATCGTGTAGAGACTAGAGAGCGATTCTGCTGGAGACGGGACAGTGTTATAGAGTGACAGGACCTGCTGGAACAACAGTAACCAACAGTCAGGGCTAATTGAAAGCTATTCTAGCCTCTAATAACACCGCTCTTATTCTGCAGTTAGTGTAGGGCGAGCTTCTGCAGTAGGAATAGTGCATTAGAGAAACAGACATGTTAAAAAAATACATATAATAAAAAGGTGTGATAAAGGAGTCTGCCATAATTGAAAGCATAATGATCCACATGACGGCCAATCCTGATACATGATGTACATTTTTACATAAAGTTATATATGTTAATCCCAATATTGCTTTAAGCAAGAAAAAGCCTAGAATGCTCACTGTCCCCAATATATGAAACCGATTTATTTAGTTGCAAAGGGGAAATAGATAAGGGCTATTAGCTTATATATAAGATAATATTGATTGTATGGATAATATTATACCAAGCAAACACCCAAGGCATTGGTGATGTTACAAAAAACTGCATGTGCCTGACTATAGAAAAGAGCCTAGTTAAAGGGGTATATTTGCTAAATCAACATACACATGATCAGCATGGCAGAAATCCGATTAGTAAAGGTATATTACCTATAAGGACAGACCACTCCAAGGATCGTTTCTCGTCAGCTTTGTCAGGGGGTGATGTCAGGGGGTGTCGGACCGCTTTAAATAGTTCTCATACAGATGTATGTAATAATTAAACAGCACTTTCTTACCGGACGCTGCTGAGCACGAACGCGAGGCCCCCTCCCCCGGCACGGGGCGGGGCTACGTCACCAGAGGCGACTCAGTCGCCTCCAGTGACGCAGCAGCACCACGAGACCAAGAGGGGGAGGACCGCGCATGCGCGCCGCAGCGTCAGTGCCCGTTCTGCTTGTATGTAATGGAACCAGCGCCATGTTTAAGTAGCCTAGGTAGAAATGTGCTTCCCGAATATGGCGGCCGCTATGAATACAGAGCACTGATATATAGAAACCTGCATAATAAAGGATAATACCGCAGCCACTAACCAAGGACAGTAAATTAATATCACATAATATAGTGCATAACGCTATCCATATGTCTTCCAGGAAGTCATATATTACCAATTTATTTAGGTTTCTCCAAATAGGCAGATGTTAATATTACTCAGAATCGTACATAAGCGGTCTGTACTCCCCCATTAAAAACATGAATGATGCAAGGTGAATTCAGAACAGAAATTCATATAATCGGTGTATTAGCGTATTTAACCCTAGAACGCCCAAGCAATTCAATCTACTATGGAAAACAAATGACCTAGCAGGCCTCCGAGGCCCCAGGTATGCGTTCTAGGGTTAATAACATTCTGAATAGAGGATCGGTACATCATTATTACTGAAAGAAAAAAGACTCAAAGAATATGACATGGGTCAAAGATAGAATTCATCGCAGTATTAATGGGTCAAGGGGTATTTCATCATAATATCTATCCAATAATCACAATACAAAGAATTCCAAAGATATCAAATATGAAAGAAAAGGAAGCGTCCCTGTTTAAAGACCAAGAAAGTCCACCTGCAGCGATGTTACAGAGAAAGGCGACAAAAAATGCCGCCCTGTTCTGCACAAAGCGGAGGTAAAGTAGATAATTATGGTGGTGGAGGCTGATGGTCAAACTTTCAGAGGATCATGTATCTTATAGGAGAGGGGACATTTCCCCATTATCCAAAAGGTCAAAAAAGAGACCCACCTACAGACAATGTTGCAGAGGGGGGTGGCACCAGAGGTGCCACCGCCCTTTACACATGGTCTAGGTAAAATTACATTAGGGGTTAGTTTAATTAAGAGGGCACCTTATTCAATCCTGAGGGACCCAATGTCCAAGGATGAAAGGGGAGGAGATCTCCATATCGTCAAAAAGGTCATAAAAGACCCATCTATAACAATGTGCAGAGAGAGGTGGTAAAATTCCTTATAGGTAATATACCTTTACTAATCGTATTTCTGCCATGCTGATCATGTGTATCTTTTGTATCGGTCTCCCCTCTCTTCAGGATACACATCATTCCTTATCTTGCTCTTTCTTCTTCTAGGAGCCGTCTTTCGGTCATTCGTCTCCTCGGTCAGTGTGCTGTCCCGGCTCCACTACATCACTCCATGTCATGGTCACTTTCTTCTGTTTCTCATTTGTTGCCTCATGTCTTCGGTCACACTATCTTTTGTATCGGTCTCCCTCTCTTCAGGTCACTTACATCGTTCCTTGTCTTGCTTTGTCTTGTTCCAGGAGCCATCTCTCTTGGTCATTCGTCCCCTCGGTCAGTGTGCTGTCCCGGCTCCACTACATCACTCCGTGTCATGGTCACTTTCTTCTGTTTCTCAGTTGTTGCCTCTTTTCTTCGGTCACACTATCCTGTGTAACGGTCTCCCTCTCTTCAGGATACACATCGTTCCTTGTCTTGCTCTTTCTTCTTCTAGGAGCCGTCTCTCGGTCATTCGTCCCCTCGGTCAGTGAGCTGTCCCGGCTCCACTACATGTCTTCATGTCATGGTCACTTTCTTCTCTTTCTCATTTGTTGCCTCATGTCTTCGGTCACACTATCTTTTGTATCGGTCTCCCCTCTCTTCAGGTCACTTACATCGTTCCTTGTCTTACTTTGTCTTGTTCCAGGAGCCATCTCTCTTGGTCATTCGTCCCCTCGGTCAGTGTGCTGTCCCGGCTCCACTACATGTCTCCATGTCATGGTCACTTTCTTCTCTTTCTCATTTGTTGCCTCTTGTCTTCGGTCACACTATCTTTTGTATCGGTCTCCCTCTCTTCAGGACACACATCGTTCCTTGTCTTGCTTTGTCTTGTTCCAGGAGCCGTCTCTTGGTCATTCGTCCCCTCGGTCAGTGCGCTGTTCCGGCTCCACTACATCACTCCGTGTCATGGTCACTTTCTTCTCTTTCTCAGTTGTTGCCTCTTTTCTTCGGTCACACTATCCTGTGTAATGGTCTCCCTCTCTTCAGGTCACTTTCATCGTTCCTTGTCTTGCTCTTTCTTCTTCTAGGAGCCGTCTCTCTTGGTCATTCGTCCCCTCGGTCAGTGTGCTGTCCCGGCTCCACTACATCACTCCGTGTCATGGTCACTTTCTTCTGTTTCTCAGTTGTTGCCTCTTTTCTTCGGTCACACTATCCTGTGTAACGGTCTCCCTCTCTTCAGGATACACATCGTTCCTTGTCTTGCTCTTTCTTCTTCTAGGAGCCGTCTCTCGGTCATTCGTCCTCTCGGTCAGTGAGCTGTCACGGCTCCACTACATGTCTTCATGTCATGGTCACTTTCTTCTCTTTCTCATTTGTTGCCTCATGTCTTCGGTCACACTATCTTTTGTATCGGTCTCCCCTCTCTTCAGGTCACTTACATCGTTCCTTGTCTTGCTTTGTCTTGTTCCAGGAGCCATCTCTCTTGGTCATTCGTCCCCTCGGTCAGTGTGCTGTCCCGGCTCCACTACATGTCTCCATGTCATGGTCACTTTCTTCTCTTTCTCATTTGTTGCCTCTTGTCTTCGGTCACACTATCTTTTGTATCGGTCTCCCTCTCTTCAGGACACACATCGTTCCTTGTCTTGCTTTGTCTTGTTCCAGGAGCCGTCTCTTGGTCATTCGTCCCCTCGGTCAGTGCGCTGTTCCGGCTCCACTACATCACTCCGTGTCATGGTCACTTTCTTCTCTTTCTCAGTTGTTGCCTCTTTTCTTCGGTCACACTATCCTGTGTAATGGTCTCCCTCTCTTCAGGTCACTTTCATCGTTCCTTGTCTTGCTCTTTCTTCTTCTAGGAGCCGTCTCTCTTGGTCATTCGTCCCCTCGGTCAGTGCGCTGTCCCGGCTCCACTACATCACTCCGTGTCATGGTCACTTTCTTCTCTTTCTCATTTGTTGCCTCATGTCTTCGGTCACACTATCTTTTGTATCGGTCTCCCCTCTCTTCAGGTCACTTACATCGTTCCTTGTCTTGCTCTTTCTTCTTCTAGGAGCCGTCTCTCGGTCATTCGTCCCCTTGGTCAGTGCGCTGTCCCGGCTCCACTACATCACTCCATGTCACGGTCACTTTCTTCTGTTTCTCATTTGTTGCCTCTTTTCTTCGGTCACACTATCCTGTGTAATGGTCTCCCTCGCTTCAGGTCACTTTCATCGTTCCTTGTCTTGCTCTTTCTTCTTCTAGGAGCCGTCTCTCGGTCATTCGTCCCCTCGGTCAGTGTGCTGTCCCGGTAGAGATGAGCGAGCCTCTGAAGGCTCGAGTTTGGTTCGGTTCGTCGAATGGAGGCCCTGTTCGAGTTCGGCTCGACGAACCGTTCGACGAACCTCTCGAGCCCAAACACAAACAGATAAAAACACATTATAAATGTACACATACAGTTAATAAACATTGCTATTATACTTACAGGTCCCCGCGACACGTCCTGCACTCTGTCTCCCACAGCTTTTCCTTCCGATAATCGCTGCGTCCTCCTGGTAACCATCACTGATGATAGGACCTTCCGTGACGTCAAAATAGCATGTGACTAGTCACGTGTCTATTATCTCATTGGCTACAGACTGGTCACATGGCTATGATGTCATGCTAGGTCCTGTCAGTGCATCTCTCCGGTACACGGTGATCGTTCCAGCATCTCTGTATACCGGCGAAATGCTCTGGCACATGGTCGGCTTCCCCGTTCAGCCACAGCCGGTCAATAACGGAGATCACCGTTGCTATAGCAACCCGACTGTCAGCGGTGACTTCACCGCTTATAGGCTGCTGCTCATTCTCACTGAGTGAATAGACTGCACGGTAGCAGCAGTGTTCTTCCTCCCATGCAGTGCTGCCTGATGTAGCAGAGCTGCATGGGTTGAAGAAGAAAGAAGACAGAAGACCATGGATCGTGGAGGGCTGACAGGGAGTAATAAACATGGAGTCTTTAATGTGTCTGTGTATTTATTTCTATTAAAGTATTTTTTCTCTGTGTGGTGTCTTTTTTTTTTTAACCCTTTATTGGAGATTCTTAATGGCCGGGTCAAACCTGCCTGACATTAAGCATCTCTGACTTAAACTAGCTAGTAAAATAAAGCTAGTATTAACTCATTATTACCTAGCAAGTCACCCGGCTTCAGGGCTGCTGGAAGAGTTGGATACAGCGCCAGATGATGGCGCTTCTATGAAAGCGCCATTTTCTGGGGTGGCTGCGGACTGCAATTCGCAGCAGAGGGGCCCAGAAAGCTCAGGCCAACCTGTGCATCGGATTCCAATCTTCAGCTGCCTAGTTGTACTCGGCTGGACACAAAAATGTGGCGAAGCTCATGTCGATTTTTTTTTTTTAATTATTTCATGAAATTTATGAAATAATTAAAAAAAGGGCTTCCCTATTTTTTTTGTTCCCAGCCATGTACAAATAGGCAGCTGGGGGTTGGGGGCAGCCGTACCTGCCTGCTGTACCTGGCTAGCATACAAAAATATGGCGAAGCCCACGTAATTTTTTAGGTGGGCAAACAACTCCTGCATAGAGTCCTGGATGGAGTATGCTGAGCCTTGTAGTTCTGCAGCTGCCTATTTGTACCTGTCTGGGAACCAAAAATATAGGGAAGCCCTTTTTTTTTTTAATTATTTTATGAATTTCATGAAATTAAAAAAAAAATGACGTGGGCTTCGCACAATTTTTGTGCCAGCCACGTACAACTATGCAGCTGGGGACTGGAATCCGCCGCTCAGGGTGCCCAAGCTTTCTGGGCACCCCTGCTGCGAATTGCAGTCCGCAGCTGCCCCAGAAAAGGGCGCTTTCATAGAAGCGCCATCTTCTTGCGCTGTATCCAACTCTTCCAGCTGCCCTGGTGATGGGTGGCTCGCTGGGTAATAATGGGGTTAGGGCTATCTGTATATTATCAACTGGCCCTAAGCCCGAAATTCATGGTGTCACGCCAATATTAGACATGGCCACCATGAATTTCTAGTACAGATAAAAAAAAACACAACACACAGAAAAATATTTTTATTAGAAATAAAACACAACACAATTAGTGACTCCATCTTTATTGAAATAAAGAACCCCCCTCCGCAGTAATCCTGGGTCAAGGGTCCCGCGCCGTCCAATCCGGATCCAATATCATCTGATCGGTTTGCTGGAAGGCAAAGTGATCAGATAACGTGTCAGGTTCAAGGGCCTGAATCACATGACACAGCGGCTGCTTGTATAAACGGCTTTTATACAATCAGATGATGCATCAGTGCAAAAAAAAACCAAACAAACTACACACTTCTGTGCAGACTCCTGTCCGACAGCATCAGCTGATATTTTAGCCGGCCAGATGGTAAAAAGCCGGCCTCACCGCTCAACTTATAGTGTCAGCTGATTCCATCAGGTGACCGCATCAGCTGATCAGAGAGAGAAAAGAGAGAAAAGAGAGAGAAGAGAGAGAGAGAGACTGACTGATTGACTGACTGACTAAGAGAAAAAGAGAGAGCAATGCAGCCTCATTCCGTGAACTGCTCCGATTTTAGAGGTGTGGCTCACAGCTGATGTCCGGCTCCTCCCCTCAGTGCGTAATTAAATTAAATTAGAATTATAAATAAATAATTCTAATTTAAAATTAAAAATAAATTAATTTTTTTACCGGGGCGGCCAGGACGCGAACTCATGAACTAATGCTTCTTAGACGGGAGCATTGCAGACTGAAGTCTCAGATTAAAGCGCGGTTCAGTTCAGGTGCTACGTGGAGAGGACATAAAGTGCTCGTGTTCTACGGGGCTTCCTGTCATCTTCATGTAGCAGAGCTGACAGTGTCGTGTGGATTACTTCAGACCTGGATTGTTGTTTTGGGATTAATAAAAAGGTAAATGAGGTGTTTTTTTTTCTTTTATTCCAAATAAAGGATTTTTCGCTGTGTGTGTTTCTTTACTTTCACTTTCAGGTTCATCATGGAAGGTGTCTCGGGGAGACGCCTGGCATGATTAACTCATTATTACCCCGATTGCCACCGCACCAGGGCAATTCGGGATGAGCTGGGTGGAGTCCTGGGACTGCCACATCTAATGGATGCGGCAATTCCGGGTGGCTCCTGGGTGATATTGTTAGGGTGGTGGGCTACCCATAACGTGGCGCTCCCCATCCTGACAATACCAGCCTCCAGCCGTGTGGCTTTATCCTGGCTGGTATCAAATATGGGGGAACCACATTTTTTTTTATTTATTTATTTATTTTGCTGCACGATATAGAGCCGCCCGCCAGCGGCTGTGATTGTTTGCAGTGGAACAGCTGTCACTCATCGTGGGGACGTATCTGACTGCAACCAATCATGGGCGCCGGTGGGCGGGGAAAGCATGGAATAACTGATTGAATAATGAAGCGGCAGCCATTTTCAAAAGAGGAAAAGACGCCGCAGATTTGTGACAGCCGTGCAGCGCCACGCCCGTGATCGGTGAGTAGGAAAGAGAGAGGGATTGTGCTGGGGACGCAGGACGCATGCAGATAGCAACGTGTGCACATAGCCTTACTGTGAAAAGCCATGTTTTTGGTGCTCAAATCGTTCCCAAACGCTACTCGAACTGTCGAGCTTTTAGCAAAAGGCTCGAGTTCGTCGAATGTCTTGAATACTTCCAAAATCACTCGAACATGAAATTGGCGAACCTCGAACATCGCTCATCTCTAGTCCCGGCTCCACTACATCACTTCATGTCACGGTCACTTTCTTCTGTTTCTCAGTTGTTGCCTCTTGTCTTCGGTCACACTATCTTTTGTATCGGTCTCCCTCTCTTCAGGTCACTTACATCGTTCCTTGTCTTGCTCTTTCTTCTTCTAGGAGCCGTCTCTCTCGGTCATTCGTCCCCTCGGTCAGTGCGCTGTCCCGGCTCCACTATATCAATCCATGTCACGGTCACTTTCTTCTGTTTCTCAGTTGTTGCCTCTTGTCTTCGGTCACACTATCCTGTGTAACGGTCTCCCTCTCTTCAGGTCACTTACATCGTTCCTTGTCTTGCTCTTTCCTGTTCTAGGAGCCGTCTCTCGGTCATTCGTCCCCTTGGTCAGTGCGCTGTCCCGGCTCCACTACATCACTCCGTGTCACGGTCACTTTCTTCTTTCTCAGTTGTTGCCTCTTTTCTTCGGTCACACTATCCTGTGTATCGGTCTCCCCTCTCTTCAGGTCACTTTCATCGTTCCTTGTCTTGCTCTTTCTTCTTCTAGGAGCCGTCCCTCGGTCATTCGTCCCCTCGGTCAGTGTGCTGTCCCGACTCCACTACATCACTCCGTGTCACGGTCACTTTCTTCTTTCTCAGTTGTTGCCTCTTTTCTTCGGTCACACTGTCCTATGTATCGGTCTGCCTCTCTTCAGGTCACTTACATCGTTCCTTGTCTTGCTCTTTCTTGTTCTAGGAGCTGTCTCTCTTGGTCATTCGTCCTCTCAGTCAGGGTGCTGTCCCGGCTCCACTACATCACTCCGTGTCACGGTCACTTTCTTCTTTCTCAGTTGTTGCCTCTTTTCTTCGGTCTCACTATCCTTTCTAATGGTCTGCCTACCTTCAGGTCACTTATATCGTTCCTTGTCTTGCTCTTTCTTGTTCGAGGAGCTGTCTCTCTCGGTCATTCGTCCCCTCGGTCAGTGTGCTGTCCCGGCTCCACTACATCACTCCGTGTCACGGTCACTTTCTTCTGTTTTTCAGTTCTTGCCTCTTTTCTTCGGTCACACTATCCTATGCATCGATCTCCCCTCTCTTCAGGTCACTTACATTGTTCCTTGTCTTGCTCTTTCTTGTTCTAGGAGCTGTGACTGTGACACGGAGTGATGTAGCGGAGCCGGGACAGCGCACTGACCGAGGAGACGAATGACCGAGAGACGGCTCCTAGAACAGGAAAGAGCAAGACAAGGAGCGATGTAAGTGACCTGAAGAGAGGCAGACCGTTACACAGGATAGTGTGACCGAAGACAAGAGGCAACAACTGAGAAAGAGAAGAAAGTGACCGTGACATGGAGTGATGTAGTGGAGCCGGGACAGCACACTGACCGAGGGGACGAATGACCGAGAGACGGCTCCTAGAACAGGAAAGAGCAAGACAAGGAGCGATGTAAGTGACCTGAAGAGAGGCAGACCATTACACAGGATAGTGTGACCGAAGACAAGAGGCAACAACTGAGAAAGAGAAGAAAGTGACCATGACATGGAGACATGTAGTGGAGCCGGGACAGCGCACTGACCGAGGGGACGAATGACCAAGAGACGGGTCCTAGAAGAAGAAAGAGCAAGACAAGGAACGATGTAAGTGACCTGAAGAGAGGCAGACCATTACACAGGATAGTGTGACCGAAGACAAGAGGCAACAACTGAGAAAGAGAAGAAAGTGACCATGACACGGAGTGATGTAGTGGAGCTGGGACAGCGCACTGACCGAGGGGACGAATGACCGAGAGACGGCTCCTAGAACAGAAAAGAGCAAGACAAGGAACGATGTAAGTGACCTGAAGAGAGGGAGACCGTTACACAGGATAGTGTGACCGAAGAAAAGAGGCAACAACTGAGAAACAGAAGAAAGTTACCATGACACGGAGTGATGTAGCGGAGCTGGGACAGCTCACTGACCGAGGAGACGAATGACTGAGAGAGACGGCTCCTAGAAGAAGAAAGAGCAAGACAAGGAACGATGTGTATCCTGAAGAGAGGGAGACAGATACACAGGATAGTGTGACCGAAGAAAAGAGGCAACAACTGAGAAAGAGAAGAAAGTGACCATGACACGGAGCGATGTAGTGGAGCTGGGACAGCGCACTGACCGAGGGGACGAATGACCGAGAGACGGCTCCTAGAACAGGAAAGAGCAAGACAAGGAACGATGTAAGTGACCTGAAGAGAGGGAGACCGATACACAGGATAGTGTGACCGAAGACAAGAGGCAACAACTGAGAAAGAGAAGAAAGTGACCATGACACGGAGCGATGTAGCGGAGCCGGGACAGCGCACTGACCGAGGGGACGAATGACCGAGAGACGGCTCCTAGAACAGGAAAGAGCAAGACAAGGAACGATGTAAGTGACCTGAAGAGAGGGAGACCGATACACAGGATAGTGTGACCGAAGACAAGAGGCAACAACTGAGAAAGAGAAGAAAGTGACCATGACACGGAGTGATGTAGTGGAGCCGGGACAGCGCACTGACCGAGGGGACGAATGACCGAGAGACGGCTCCTAGAACAGGAAAGAGCAAGACAAGGAACGATGTAAGTGACCTGAAGAGAGGGAGACCGATACACAGGATAGTGTGACCGAAGACAAGAGGCAACAACTGAGAAAGAGAAGAAAGTGACCATGACACGGAGCGATGTAGCGGAGCCGGGACAGCGCACTGACCGAGGGGACGAATGACCGAGAGACGGCTCCTAGAACAGGAAAGAGCAAGACAAGGAACGATGTAAGTGACCTGAAGAGAGGGAGACCGATACACAGGATAGTGTGACCGAAGACAAGAGGCAACAACTGAGAAAGAGAAGAAAGTGACCGTGACACGGAGCGATGTAGTGGAGCCGGGACAGCGCACTGACCGAGGGGACGAATGACCGAGAGACGGCTCCTAGAACAGGAAAGAGCAAGACAAGGAACGATGTAAGTGACCTGAAGAGAGGGAGACCGATACACAGGATAGTGTGACCGAAGACATGAGGCAACAACTGAGAAAGAGAAGAAAGTGACCATGACACGGAGCGATGTAGTGGAGCCGGGACAGCTCACTGACCGAGGAGACGAATGACCGAGAGAGACGGCTCCTAGAACAGGAAAGAGCAAGACAAGGAACGATGTAAGTGACCTGAAGAGAGGCAGACCATTACACAGGATAGTGTGACCGAAGACAAGAGGCAACAACTGAGAAAGAGAAGAAAGTGACCATGACATGGAGTGATGTAGTGGAGCCGGGACAGCGCACTGACCGAGGGGACGAATGACCAAGAGAGACGGCTCCTAGAACAGGAAAGAGCAAGACAAGGAACGATGTGTATCCTGAAGAGAGGCAGACCATTACACAGGATAGTGTGACCGAAGACAAGAGGCAACAACTGAGAAAGAGAAGAAAGTGACCATGACACGGAGCGATGTAGTGGAGCCGGGACAGCACACTGACCGAGGGGACGAATGACCGAGAGACGGCTCCTAGAACAGGAAAGAGCAAGGCAAGGAACGATGTGTATCCTGAAGAGAGGCAGACCATTACACAGGATAGTGTGACTGAAGACAAGAGGCAACAACTGAGAAAGAGAAGAAAGTGACCATGACACGGAGCGATGTAGTGGAGCCGGGACAGCGCACTGACCGAGGGGACGAATGACCGAGAGACGGGTCCTAGAACAGGAAAGAGCAAGACAAGGAACGATGTGTATCCTGAAGAGAGGCAGACCATTACACAGGATAGTGTGACCGAAGACAAGAGGCAACAACTGAGAAAGAGAAGAAAGTGACCATGACACGGAGCGATGTAGTGGAGCCGGGACAGCGCACTGACCGAGGGGACGAATGACCGAGAGACGGGTCCTAGAACAGGAAAGAGCAAGACAAGGAACGATGTGTATCCTGAAGAGAGGCAGACCATTACACAGGATAGTGTGACCGAAGACAAGAGGCAACAACTGAGAAAGAGAAGAAAGTGACCATGACACGGAGTGATGTAGCGGAGCTGGGACAGCGCACTGACCGAGGGGACGAATGACCGAGAGACGGCTCCTAGAACAGGAAAGAGCAAGACAAGGAACGATGTAAGTGACCTGAAGAGAGGGAGACCGATACACAGGATAGTGTGACCGAAGACAAGAGGCAACAACTGAGAAAGAGAAGAAAGTGGCCGTGACACGGAGCGATGTAGTGGAGCCGGGACAGCGCACTGACCGAGGGGACGAATGACCGAGAGACGGCTCCTAGAACAGGAAAGAGCAAGACAAGGAACGATGTAAGTGACCTGAAGAGAGGGAGACCGATACACAGGATAGTGTGACCGAAGACATGAGGCAACAACTGAGAAAGAGAAGAAAGTGACCATGACACGGAGCGATGTAGTGGAGCCGGGACAGCGCACTGACTGAGGGGACGAATGACCGAGAGACGGCTCCTAGAACAGGAAAGAGCAAGACAAGGAACGATGTGTATCCTGAAGAGAGGCAGACCATTACACAGGATAGTGTGACTGAAGACAAGAGGCAACAACTGAGAAAGAGAAGAAAGTGACCATGACACGGAGCGATGTAGTGGAGCCGGGACAGCGCACTGACCGAGGGGACGAATGACCGAGAGACGGGTCCTAGAACAGGAAAGAGCAAGACAAGGAACGATGTGTATCCTGAAGAGAGGCAGACCATTACACAGGATAGTGTGACTGAAGACAAGAGGCAACAACTGAGAAAGAGAAGAAAGTGACCATGACACGGAGTGATGTAGTGGAGCCGGGACAGCACACTGACCGAGGGGACGAATGACCGAGAGACGGCTCCTAGAACAGGAAAGAGCAAGACAAGGAACGATGTGTATCCTGAAGAGAGGGAGACCGATACACAGGATAGTGTGACCGAAGACAAGAGGCAACAACTGAGAAAGAGAAGAAAGTGACCATGACACGGAGTGATGTAGTGGAGCTGGGACAGCGCACTGACCGAGGGGACGAATGACCGAGAGAGACGGCTCCTAGAAGAAAGAGCAAGACAAGGAACGATGTAAGTGACCTGAAGAGAGGGAGACCGATACACAGGATAGTGTGACCGAAGACAAGAGGCAACAACTGAGAAAGAGAAGAAAGTGACCATGACACGGAGTGATGTAGTGGAGCCGGGACAGCGCACTGACCGAGGGGACGAATGACCGAGAGACGGCTCCTAGAACAGGAAAGAGCAAGACAAGGAACGATGTAAGTGACCTGAAGAGAGGGAGACCGATACACAGGATAGTGTGACCGAAGACAAGAGGCAACAACTGAGAAAGAGAAGAAAGTGACCATGACACGGAGTGATGTAGTGGAGCCGGGACAGCGCACTGACCGAGGGGACGAATGACCGAGAGACGGCTCCTAGAACAGAAAAGAGCAAGACAAGGAACGATGCGAGTGTCCCCTAGACGTATTCCGTAGGTTTCAGCTCGGTCCAGCCATACTGGTAACATCCCGCTAATGGAGGAAAAGACATGAAACTGCTTGAAGAGCAGAATGACTTCCAAGGACTGATGTAGTGCGGGAAGAAAAGGACTAATGGAGGCTGGAAAAACGGACGTGCAGAACATGCGTAACGCTCCTCTGTGACTGAAACGTGCGAGATTTGTGTCCGCCATCTATCGCACAATGTAAAAACACCCAATATGTGTAAGCGTAAAGGAGCCAGATACTACAGAGAAGGGAAGCGGAAACGTTATATTCCAAAAACTGTGAAAATGATCCAATAGAAAAGAGGTGACTCCTAGCAGCCCCCGCCGGCTGCACGGCCCCCCGGACAGCCCCCTGCGGCCTCTCCCCTATCACACGCCTCCGACATCTCATGATGGTCTCCTCTATCCTCTCCTATAGATTCCCTTATATAACCGTGTACCGACATTAGCATCGCAGAACGGTTTTCATTCATCTTTCCACTACTTCTATAGATTCACTAAGGAGGCCACGCTTCTGCCATCTTGTGGACACATTCTGAAATTACTTTCCTTTTCTGCTTTCAGTAAGTCCATGTTATCACATTATATCCATCATATACAGATGAACCCTCAGTTCCCCTCCCTCTCTATACAGACACATCTGCAGGTTTTCCCTCCACTCCCTATACAGACACATCTGCAGGTTTTCCCTCCGCTCTCTATCCAGACACATCTGCAGGTTTTTCCCTCCGCTCTCTGTACAGACACATCTGCAGGTTTTTCCTCCGCTCTCTATCCAGACACATCTGCAGGTTTTTCCCTCCGCTCTCTGTACAGACACATCTGCAGGTTTTCCCTCCGCTCTCTATCCAGACACATCTGCAGGTTTTTCCCTCCGCTCTCTGTACAGACACATCTGCAGGTTTTTCCTCCGCTCTCTATCCAGACACATCTGCAGGTTTTTCCCTCCGCTCTCTGTACAGACACATCTGCAGGTTTTCCCTCCGCTCTCTATACAGAAACATCTGCAGGTTTTCCCTCCACTCCCTATACAGACACATCTGCAGGTTTTCCCTCCACTCCCTATACAGATGCATCTGCAGGTTTTCCCTCCGCTCTCTATACAGACACATCTGCAGGTTTTTCCCTCCGCTTTCTGTACAGACACATCTGCAGGTTTTCTCTCCGCTCTCTATACAGACACATCTGCAGGTTTTCCCTCCACTCCCTATACAGACAAATCTGCAGGTTTTCCCTCCGCTCTCTATCCAGACACATCTGCAGGTTCTTCCCTCCGCTCCCTGTACAGACACATCTGCAGGTTTTCCCCTGCGCTCTCTATACATGCACATCTGGAGGTTTTTTCTTCGCGCTCTATACAGACACATCTGCAGGTTTTCCCCTCCGCTCTCTATACAGACACATCTGCAGGTTTTCCCTCCGCTCTCTATACAGACAGATCTGCAGGTTTCCCCCTCTGCTCTCTATACAGACACATCTGCAGGTTTTTCCTCCTCTCTCTATACAGACACATCTGCAGGTTTTCCCTCCGCTCTCTATACAGACACGTCTGCAGGTTTTCCCCTCCACTCTCTATACAGACACATCTGCAGGTTTTCCCTCCGCTCTCTATACAGACACATCTGCAGGTTTTCCCCTCCGCTCTCTATACAGACACATCTGCAGGTTTTTCCCTCCGCTCTCTATACAGACACATCTGCAGGTTTTTCCCTCCACTCTCTATACAGACACATCTGCAGGTTTTCCCTCCACTCTCTAGACAGACACATCTGCAGGTTTTTCCCTCTGCTCTCTATACAGACACATCTGCAGGTTATTCCCTCCGCTCTCTATACAGACACATCTGCAGGTTATTCCCTCCGCTCTCTATACAGACACATCTGCAGGTTTTTCCCTCCGCTCTCTATACAGACACATCTGCAGGTTTTCCCTCCGCTCTTTATACAGACACATCTGCAGGTTTTCCCTCCGCTCTCTATACAGACACATCTGCAGGTTTTTCCCTCCGCTCTCTATACAGACACATCTGCAGGTTTTCCCTTCGCTCTCTATACAGACACATCTGCAGGTTATTCCCTTCGCTCTCTATACAGACACATCTGCAGGTTTTTCCCTCTGCTCTCTATACAGACACATCTGCAGGTTTTCCCTCCGCTCTCTATACAGACACATCTGCAAGTTTTCCCTCTCTGCTCTCTATACAGACACATCTGCAGGTTTTTCCCTCTGCTCTCTATACAGACACATCTGCAGGTTTTTCCCTCCGCTCTCTGTACAGACATATCTGCAGGTTTTTCCCTCCGCTCTCTGTACAGACACATCTGCAGGTTTTTCCCTCCGCTCTCTGTACAGACACATCTGCAGGTTTTCCCTCGGCTCTCTATGCAGACACATCTGCAGGTTTTCCCTATGCTCTCTGTACAGACACATCTGCAGGTTTTTCCCTCCGCTCTCTATACAGACACATCTGCAGGTTTTGCCTCCGCTCTCTATGCAGACACATCTGCAGGTTTTCCCTATGCTCTCTGTACAGACATATCTGCAGGTTTTTCCCTTCACTCTCTGTACAGACACATCTGCAGGTTTTTCCCTCCGCTCTCTGTACAGACACATCTGCAGGTTTTCCCTCCGCTCTCTATACAGACACATCTGCAGGTTTTCCCTCCATTCCCTATACAGACACATCTGCAGGTTTTCCCTCCACTCCCTATACAGACACATCTGCAGGTTTTCCCTCCGCTCTCTATCCAGACACATCTGCAGGTTTTTCCCTCCGCTTTCTGTACAGACACATCTGCAGGTTTTCTCTCCGCTCTCTATACAGACACATCTGCAGGTTTTCCCTCCACTCCCTATACAGACACATCTGCAGGTTTTCCCTCCGCTCTCTATCCAGACACATCTGCAGGTTCTTCCCTCCGCTCACTATACAGACACATCTGCAGGTTTTCCCTCCGCTCTGTATCCAGACACATCTGCAGGTTCTTCTCTCCGCTCCCTATACAGACACATCTGCAGGTTTTCCCCTCCGCTCTCTATACATGCACATCTGGAGGTTTTTTCTTCGCGCTCTATACAGACACATCTGTAGGTTTTCCCCTCCGCTCTCTATACAGACACATCTGCAGGTTTTCCCTCCGCTCTCTATACAGACACATCTGCAGCTTTCCCCCTCTGCTCTCTATACAGACACATCTGCAGGTTTTTCCTCCTCTCTCTATACAGACACATCTGCAGGTTTTCCCCTCCACTCTCTATACAGACACATCTGCAGGTTTTCCCTCCGCTCTCTATACAGACACATCTGCAGGTTTTCCCCTCCGCTCTCTATACAGACACATCTGCAGGTTTTCCCCTCCGCTCTCTATACAGACACATCTGCAGGTTTTCCCTCCACTCTCTATACAGACACATCTGCAGGTTTTTCCCTCTGCTCTCTATACAGACACATCTGCAGGTTATTCCCTCCGCTCTCTATACAGACACATCTGCAGGTTATTCCCTCCGCTCTCTATACAGACACATCTGCAGGTTTTTCCCTCCGCTCTCTATACAGACACATCTGCAGGTTTTCCCTCCGCTCTTTATACAGACACATCTGCAAGTTTTCCCTCCGCTCTCTATACAGACACATCTGCAGGTTTTTCCCTCAGCTCTCTATACAGACACATCTGCAGGTTTTCCCTTCGCTCTCTATACAGACACATCTGCAGGTTATTCCCTCCGCTCTCTATACAGACACATCTGCAGGTTTTTCCCTCTGCTCTCTATACAGACACATCTGCAGGTTTTCCCTCCGCTCTCTATACAGACACATCTGCAAGTTTTCCCTCTCTGCTCTCTATACAGACACATCTGCAGGTTTTTCCCTCTGCTCTCTATACAGACACATCTGCAGGTTTTTCCCTCTGCTCTCTGTACAGACATATCTGCAGGTTTTTCCCTCCGCTCTCTGTACAGACACATCTGCAGGTTTTTCCCTCCGCTCTCTGTACAGACACATCTGCAGGTTTTTCCCTCCGCTCTCTATACAGACACATCTGCAGGTTTTCCCTCCGCTCTCTGTACAGACACATCTGCAGGTTTTCCCTCGGCTCTCTATGCAGACACATCTGCAGGTTTTCCCTATGCTCTCTGTACAGACACATCTGCAGGTTTTTCCCTCCGCTCTCTATACAGACACATCTGCAGGTTTTGCCTCCGCTCTCTATGCAGACACATCTGCATGTTTTCCCTATGCTCTCTGTACAGACATATCTGCAGGTTTTTCCCTTCGCTCTCTGTACAGACACATCTGCAGGTTTTCCCTCCGCTCTCTATGCAGACACATCTGCAGGTTTTCCCTATGCTCTCTGTACAGACACATCTGCAGGTTTTTCCCTCCGCTCTCTATACAGACACATCTGCAGGTTTTCCTTCCGCTCTCTGTACAGACATATCTGCAGGTTTTTCCCTCCGCTCTCTATATAGACACATCTGCAGGTTTTTCCCTCCGCTCTCTATACAGACACATCTGCAGGTTTTCCCTATGCTCTCTATACAGACACATCTGCAGGTTTTTCCCTCCCCCTCTATACAGACACATCTGCAGGTTTTTCCTCCGCTCTCTGTACAGACACATCTGCAGGTTTTCCCTCCGCTCTCTGTACAGACACATCTGCAGGTTTTCCCTCCGCTCTCTGTACATACACATCTGCAGGTTTTTCCTCCGCTCTCTGTACATACACATCTGCAGGTTTTCCCGTCTGCTCTCTATACAGACACATCTGCAGGTTTTCCCTCCGCTCTCTATACAGACACATCTGCAGGTTTTCCCTCCGCTCTCTATGCAGACACATCTGCAGGTTTTCCCTATGCTCTCTGTACAGACACATCTGTAGGTTTTTCCCTCCGCTCTCTATACAGACACATCTGCAGGTTTTCCCTCCGCTCTCTATACAGACACATCTGCAGGTTTTCCCTCCGCTCTCTGTACAGACACATCTGCAGGTTTTCCCTATGCTCTCTGTACAGACACATCTGCAGGTTTTTCCTCCGCTCTCTGTACAGACACATCTGCAGGTTTTTCCCTCCGCTCTCTGTACAGACACATCTGCAGGTTTTTCCCTCCGCTCTCTGTACAGACACATCTGCAGGTTTTCCCTCCGCTCTCTGTACAGACACATCTGCAGGTTTTCCCTCCGCTCTCTGTACAGACACATCTGCAGGTTTTTCCCTCCGCTCTCTGTACAGACACATCTGCAGGTTATTCCCTCCGCTCTCTATACAGACACATCTGCAGGTTTTCCCTCCACTCTCTATACAGACACATCTGCAGGTTTTTCCCTCTGCTCTCTATACAGACACATCTGCAGGTTTTCCCTCCGCTCTCTGTACAGACACATCTGCAGGTTTTTCCCTCCGCTCTCTGTACAGACACATCTGCAGGTTATTCCCTCCGCTCTCTATACAGACACATCTG
This sequence comes from Anomaloglossus baeobatrachus, assembly GCF_048569485.1. NCBI lineage: Eukaryota > Metazoa > Chordata > Amphibia > Anura > Aromobatidae > Anomaloglossus > Anomaloglossus baeobatrachus. The sequence continues at coordinate 1,127,833 of NC_134353.1, read as the reverse complement.
CAGGTTATTCCCTCCGCTCTCTATACAGACACATCTGCAGGTTTTTCCCTCCGCTCTCTATACAGACACATCTGCAGGTTTTCCCTCCGCTCTTTATACAGACACATCTGCAGGTTTTCCCTCCGCTCTCTATACAGACACATCTGCAGGTTTTTCTCTCCGCTCTCTATACAGACACATCTGCAGGTTTTCCCTTCGCTCTCTATACAGACACATCTGCAGGTTATTCCCTTCGCTCTCTATACAGACACATCTGCAGGTTTTTCCCTCTGCTCTCTATACAGACACATCTGCAGGTTTTCCCTCCGCTCTCTATACAGACACATCTGCAAGTTTTCCCTCTCTGCTCTCTATACAGACACATCTGCAGGTTTTTCCCTCTGCTCTCTATACAGACACATCTGCAGGTTTTTCCCTCCGCTCTCTGTACAGACATATCTGCAGGTTTTTCCCTCCGCTCTCTGTACAGACACATCTGCAGGTTTTTCCCTCCGCTCTCTGTACAGACACATCTGCAGGTTTTCCCTCGGCTCTCTATGCAGACACATCTGCAGGTTTTCCCTATGCTCTCTGTACAGACACATCTGCAGGTTTTTCCCTCCGCTCTCTATACAGACACATCTGCAGGTTTTGCCTCCGCTCTCTATGCAGACACATCTGCAGGTTTTCCCTATGCTCTCTGTACAGACATATCTGCAGGTTTTTCCCTTCACTCTCTGTACAGACACATGTGCAGGTTTTTCCCTCCGCTCTCTGTACAGACACATCTGCAGGTTTTCCCTCCGCTCTCTATACAGACACATCTGCAGGTTTTCCCTCCACTCCCTATACAGACACATCTGCAGGTTTTCCCTCCACTCCCTATACAGACACATCTGCAGGTTTTCCCTCCGCTCTCTATCCAGACACATCTGCAGGTTTTTCCCTCCGCTTTCTGTACAGACACATCTGCAGGTTTTCTCTCCGCTCTCTATACAGACACATCTGCAGGTTTTCCCTCCACTCCCTATACAGACACATCTGCAGGTTTTCCCTCCGCTCTCTATCCAGACACATCTGCAGGTTCTTCCCTCCGCTCACTATACAGACACATCTGCAGGTTTTCCCTCCGCTCTGTATCCAGACACATCTGCAGGTTCTTCTCTCCGCTCCCTATACAGACACATCTGCAGGTTTTCCCCTCCGCTCTCTATACATGCACATCTGGAGGTTTTTTCTTCGCGCTCTATACAGACACATCTGTAGGTTTTCCCCTCCGCTCTCTATACAGACACATCTGCAGGTTTTCCCTCCGCTCTCTATACAGACACATCTGCAGCTTTCCCCCTCTGCTCTCTATACAGACACATCTGCAGGTTTTTCCTCCTCTCTCTATACAGACACATCTGCAGGTTTTCCCCTCCACTCTCTATACAGACACATCTGCAGGTTTTCCCTCCGCTCTCTATACAGACACATCTGCAGGTTTTCCCCTCCGCTCTCTATACAGACACATCTGCAGGTTTTCCCCTCCGCTCTCTATACAGACACATCTGCAGGTTTTCCCTCCACTCTCTATACAGACACATCTGCAGGTTTTTCCCTCTGCTCTCTATACAGACACATCTGCAGGTTATTCCCTCCGCTCTCTATACAGACACATCTGCAGGTTATTCCCTCCGCTCTCTATACAGACACATCTGCAGGTTTTTCCCTCCGCTCTCTATACAGACACATCTGCAGGTTTTCCCTCCGCTCTTTATACAGACACATCTGCAAGTTTTCCCTCCGCTCTCTATACAGACACATCTGCAGGTTTTTCCCTCAGCTCTCTATACAGACACATCTGCAGGTTTTCCCTTCGCTCTCTATACAGACACATCTGCAGGTTATTCCCTCCGCTCTCTATACAGACACATCTGCAGGTTTTTCCCTCTGCTCTCTATACAGACACATCTGCAGGTTTTCCCTCCGCTCTCTGTACAGACACATCTGCAAGTTTTCCCTCTCTGCTCTCTATACAGACACATCTGCAGGTTTTTCCCTCTGCTCTCTATACAGACACATCTGCAGGTTTTTCCCTCTGCTCTCTGTACAGACATATCTGCAGGTTTTTCCCTCCGCTCTCTGTACAGACACATCTGTAGATTTTCCCCTCTGCTCTCTATACAGACACATCTGCAGGTTTTTCCCTCTGCTCTCTGTACAGACACATCTGCAGGTTTTCCCCTCTGCTCTCTATACAGACATATCTGCAGGTTTTTCCCTCCACTCTCTATACAGACACATCTGCAGGTTTTTCCCTCCGCTCTCTGTACAGACACATCTGCAGGTTTTTCCCTCCGCTCTCTATACAGACACATCTGCAGGTTTTCCCTCCGCTCTCTGTACAGACACATCTGCAGGTTTTCCCTCGGCTCTCTATGCAGACACATCTGCAGGTTTTCCCTATGCTCTCTGTACAGACACATCTGCAGGTTTTTCCCTCCGCTCTCTATACAGACACATCTGCAGGTTTTGCCTCCGCTCTCTATGCAGACACATCTGCATGTTTTCCCTATGCTCTCTGTACAGACATATCTGCAGGTTTTTCCCTTCGCTCTCTGTACAGACACATCTGCAGGTTTTCCCTCCGCTCTCTATGCAGACACATCTGCAGGTTTTCCCTATGCTCTCTGTACAGACACATCTGCAGGTTTTTCCCTCCGCTCTCTATACAGACACATCTGCAGGTTTTCCTTCCGCTCTCTGTACAGACATATCTGCAGGTTTTTCCCTCCGCTCTCTATATAGACACATCTGCAGGTTTTTCCCTCCGCTCTCTATACAGACACATCTGCAGGTTTTCCCTATGCTCTCTATACAGACACATCTGCAGGTTTTTCCCTCCCCCTCTATACAGACACATCTGCAGGTTTTTCCTCCGCTCTCTGTACAGACACATCTGCAGGTTTTCCCTCCGCTCTCTGTACAGACACATCTGCAGGTTTTCCCTCCGCTCTCTGTACATACACATCTGCAGGTTTTTCCTCCGCTCTCTGTACATACACATCTGCAGGTTTTCCCGTCTGCTCTCTATACAGACACATCTGCAGGTTTTCCCTCCGCTCTCTATACAGACACATCTGCAGGTTTTCCCTCCGCTCTCTATGCAGACACATCTGCAGGTTTTCCCTATGCTCTCTGTACAGACACATCTGTAGGTTTTTCCCTCCGCTCTCTATACAGACACATCTGCAGGTTTTCCCTCCGCTCTCTATACAGACATATCTGCAGGTTTTCCCTCCGCTCTCTGTACAGACACATCTGCAGGTTTTCCCTATGCTCTCTGTACAGACACATCTGCAGGTTTTTCCTCCGCTCTCTGTACAGACACATCTGCAGGTTTTTCCCTCCGCTCTCTGTACAGACACATCTGCAGGTTTTTCCCTCCGCTCTCTGTACAGACACATCTGCAGGTTTTCCCTCCGCTCTCTGTACAGACACATCTGCAGGTTTTCCCTCCGCTCTCTGTACAGACACATCTGCAGGTTTTTCCCTCCGCTCTCTGTACAGACACATCTGCAGGTTTTTCCCTCCGCTCTCTGTACAGACACATCTGCAGGTTTTCCCTCCGCTCTCTATGCAGACACATCTGCAGGTTTTCCCTATGCTCTCTGTACAGACACATCTGCAGGTTTTTCCCTCCGCTCTCTATACAGACACATCTGCAGGTTTTCCCTCCGCTCTCTATGCAGACACATCTGCAGGTTTTCCCTATGCTCTCTGTACAGACACATCTGTAGGTTTTTCCCTCCGCTCTCTATACAGACACATCTGCAGGTTTTCCCTCCGCTCTCTATACAGACACATCTGCAGGTTTTCCCTCCGCTCTCTGTACAGACACATCTGCAGGTTTTCCCTATGCTCTCTGTACAGACACATCTGCAGGTTTTTCCTCCGCTCTCTGTACAGACACATCTGCAGGTTTTTCCCTCCGCTCTCTATACAGACACATCTGCAGGTTTTCCCTCCGCTCTCTGTACAGACACATCTGCAGGTTTTCCCGCCGCTCTCTGTACAGACACATCTGCAGGTTTTTCCCTCCGCTCTCTGTACAGACACATCTGCAGGTTTTTCCCTCCGCTCTCTGTACAGACACATCTGCAGGTTTTCCCTCCGCTCTCTATGCAGACACATCTGCAGGTTTTCCCTATGCTCTCTGTACAGACACATCTGCAGGTTTTTCCCTCCGCTCTCTATGCAGACACATCTGCAGGTTTTCCCTATGCTCTCTGTACAGACACATCTGCAGGTTTTTCCCTCCGCTCTCTGTACAGACACATCTGCAGGTTTTCCCTATGCTCTCTGTACAGACACATCTGCAGGTTTTCCCTCCGCTCTCTATGCAGACACATCTGCAGGTTTTCCCTATGCTCTCTGTACAGACACATCTGCAGGTTTTTCCCTCCGCTCTCTGTACAGACACATCTGCAGGTTTTCCCTCCGCTCTCTATGCAGACACATCTGCAGGTTTTTCCCTCCGCTCTCTATGCAGACACATCTGCAGGTTTTCCCTCTGCTCCCCAGAATAATGAGAGCGCATGTTTTCAGGCACTCTATTCCTTTCTGCACAGTGACGTTCGCTCCAGGTCATTAGTATTTGGTGGCATTGCCTTACACTGTCATTTGGGGGAAACGTTTTGGATCCTTCCAGAAGCTTCTAAAAATTTGAGTAAATGTAACCCCTCGTTGATCTGGACTTACCCACACATAATGATTCCTCACACGCGTGTGCAGAGGGGCAGGAGGAGCAGGGCTCTCCGGGGGTATAGGGCTTCTCCCCTTGAAAGTTGCCTCTGAAATAAAAAAAAAAAAAGTTCGGATTAGGATTAGAGATCATTAAGATATTTTGACGGTTTAGTCACAGAGATTGCTCTAAAATAGATAATATCTTCGGGAGAACTTTCATTTTACCAGACAGAATTCTTCCAAGCCAAGTTAAGTCATTTTTTATCATATTGTTAATATCTTTCCGCACTGTTCCAACCTCCCTCCTTCGCCCACCACTGTCCCCTCCAACCTCCCTCCTTCGCCCACTGCTGCCCCCTCCAACCTCCTTCGTCTCTACAAAAGACTTTGCCACATATTTCAAAGAAAAGATCGACCTAACCAGACAAGTCTTTTCTGCTCAATCACCGCAACCCCTTCATATAACAGACCACTGCCCCTCCCCCATAAACTTCCTCCCCACCATCACCGAAGGAGAGCTTGTACATCTTCTCTCGAAAGCGCACCTCACCACCTGCGCACTTGACCCCATCTCGTCCCACCTCCTCCCTAACCTCACCGCTATGCTTATTCCAGCCTTAACCCATCTTTTCAACCTATCTTTAACAACTGGTAACTTCCCTTCTGCCTTTAAACATGCAACAGTCACACCTATCCTACAGAAACCTTCCCTCGACCCAACCTCTACTACCAGCTATCGCCCCATATCACTACTCTTTGCTTCAAAACTCCTGGAACAGCACGTCCATGCTGAACTTTCCTCCCACCTCTCATCTAAGGGGCACTTTGCACGCTGCGACATCGCAAGCCGATGCTGCGATGTCGAGCGCGATCGTCCTTGCCCCCGTCGCAGTAGCGATATCTTGTGATAGCTTCCGTAGCGAACATTATCACTACGGCAGCTTCACATGCACTCAGCTGTGCTGCGACCGTCGCTCTGGCCGGCAACCCACCTCCTTCCTAAGGGGGCGGGTCGTGCGGCATCACAGCAACGTCACACGGCAGGCGACCAATAGAAGCGTAAACATCCCGCCCACCTCCTTCCTTCCGCATTGCAGTTGGGACGCAGGTAGGAGATGTTCCTTGCTCCTGCGGCTTCATACACAGCGATGTGCGCTGCCGCAGGAACGAGGAACAACATCGTACCTGTCGCTGCACCGGCATTATGGAAATGTCGGACCCTACACCGATGATACGATAACGACGCTTTTGCGCTTGTTAATCATATCAAAAAGGCTTTACACACTACGATATCGACTGCGACGCCGGATATGCGTCACTTTCGATTTGACCCCACCGACATCGCACCTGCGATGTTGTAGTGTGCAAAGCCCGCCTAACTCTCTCTTTGACAACCTACAGTCCGGCTTCCGTCCACATCATTCTACCGAAACTGCCCTGGCTAAAATCACAAACGACTTACTGCCAAAGCCAACAAGCACTTCTCTATACTCCTACTTCTAGACCTGTCCTCAGCCTTCGATACCATTGACCACTCCCTGCTATTACAGATCCTCTCTTCCGTTGGTGTCAGAGATCTCGCCCTCTCTTGGATCTCTTCATACCTTTCCAACCCCACTTTTAGCGTCTCCCACTCCCACACAACCTCGTCATCCCGCCATCTCTCTGTTGGCGTCCCTCAAGGCTCTGTTCTGGGACCCTTACTTTTCTCCATCTATACATTTGGCCTGGGACAACTCAAAGTCCCATGGCTTCCAGTACCCCCTATATGCCGACGCATCTACCTCTCTGATCCAGATGTCACATCTCTGCTGTCCAGAATCCCGGAGTGTCTATCTGCTATATCTTCCTTCTTCTTCTCCTCTCGCTTCCTAAGGCTTCTGCCACACTCACGTGAAATTCACGCACGTGCCGAGAGACACGTATTTCCCCTGCGTGTTGCGTGCAGGTAAGTACGTGTCTCTGGTACGTGCGGGACACGTGTGTTCTACGTGTGCTATCCGCGATAGCACACGTAGAACCGGTAATTATCATACTCACCTGGTCCTTCCTGATGTCCGCGCTGCTGTCCGTGGTGCTGATCCTCGGTCTCCAGCCCTGCCGTCTCCCCGCTGCTGCTGCTGCCAGGCAGTGAAGTGAATATTCAATGAGAATAATGAGCGGCGGTCGGCAGCAAGAGGCAGCAGCGGCAGAGACAGGAGGGCTGGAGAAGGTGAGTTAATGTTTTGTTTTTTTTTCAATGACATGTGTGTTTTCTCCGGCGCGTGTCACACGGGACCGCATCCACACTACACCCGTGTGGTACGGGTGCGGGCCGCGTGACACCCGTGCTGCCGGTGAAAAAAACGGACATGTCAGCGCTTTGAAAATCGCACACACGTACAAACGCACACGGACACACGTTCCGTGTGGTTTTACGTGTGTGTGCCTGCTACCATAGGGTAGCATTGCTGTACGTGTCTCCGTGCCGCCGGTACGTGTAAAAAATGACAAACACGTGCCGGCGGCACGGATGTGTGGCGCTAGCCTAAAGCTCAATGTGGCCAAAACTGAACTGATCATCTTTCCTCCATCTCCCCTGCACTCTCCACCTGATCTATCCATTACAATAAATAACATCACGCTCTCGCCAGCACCCAAAGTTCGGTGCCTCGGAGTGACCTTTGACTCTGCCTTGTCCTTCATACCACACATCCAATCCCTCACCACCTCCTGCCGTCTTCAACTCAAAAATATTTCCAGAATCCGCCCTTTCCTCAATTCTCAAACTACAAAAATGCTAGTGCTGCCCTCATAATCTCCCGCCTCGACTACTGTAACATCCTCCTCTGTGGCCTCCCTGCTAACACGCTCGCCCCTCTCCAGTCCATCCTTAATGCTGCTGCCCGACTGATCTACCTCTCTCCTCAATACCACCCCGCTTCTTTCTGCAAGTCCCTCCATTGACCCCAATAAATTACCAGATTCCAATTCAAACTAACACTGACCTACAAAGCCATCCATAATCTCCGTATATCTTTCAACTAATCTTCTGCTACACTCCAACACGTCACCTCCGGTCCTCCCAAGATCTTCTTCTCTCCTCCTCCCTCATTCGCTCCTCATGCAACCGCCTCCAAGACTTCTCCTGAGCATCCCCAGTCTCCTGGAACTCGCTGCCTCAACACGTCAGACTATCCGATACGCTTGCAAGCTTCAAACTCATCTGTTCAAAAATGCCTATAATCTTCAATGACCTCACTGCTTCACCACCACCACCACCACCGCCGCCTCACCACCATGCGGAGCCGCCGCCTCACCACCGAGCAGAGCTGCCGGCTCACCATCGAGCGGAGCCGCCGCCTCACCACCATGCGGAGCCGCCGCCTCACCACCGAGCGGAGCTGCCGGCTCACCATCGAGCGGAGCCGCCGCCTCACCACCGAGCGGAGCTGCCGCCTCACCACCGAGCGGACCTGCCGGCTCACCATCGAGCGGAGCCGCCGCCCCACCACCGAGCGGAGCCGCCGCCTCACCACCGAGCGGAGCCGCCGCCCCACCATCGAGCGGAGCCGCCGCCCCACCACCGAGCGGAGCCGCCGCCTCACCACCGAGCGGAGCCGCCGCCCCACCATCGAGCGGAGCCGCCGCCCCACCACTGAGCGGAGCCGCCGCCCCACCACCGAGCGGAGCTGCCGCCTCACCACCGAGCGGACCTGCCGGATCACCATCAAGCGGAGCCGCCGCCTCACCACCGAGCGGAGCCGCCGCCTCACCACCGAGCGGACCTGCCGGCTCACCATCGAGCGGAGCCGCCGCCCCACCACTGAGCGGAGCCGCCGCCCAACCCACACCCCACTTACTGTCACCTCACCAAAATCTGATAGAATGTAAGCCTGCAAGGGCAGGGCCCTCTTCCCTCTGTACTAGTCTATCTACTGTAACTTGTATATGTATTCTGTATGTAACCCCTTCTCATGTACAGCTCCATGGAATCAATGGTGCTCTATAAAATATTATATTCTTATTAATAGAGGTAGTGATATTACACAGTCCAGGTAATATACAGGTAGTGATATACAATACACATAATATACAGGTAGTAATATTACACAGTCCAGGTAATATACAGGTAGTGATATACAATACACATAATATACAGGTAGTAATATTACACAGTCCAGGTAATATACAGGTAGTGATATACAATACACATAATATACAGGTAGTGATATTACACAGTACAGGTAATATACAGGTAGTGATATACAATACACATAATATACAGGTAGTAATATTACACAGTCCAGGTAATATACAGGTAGTGATATACAATACACATAATATACAGGTAGTAATATTACACAGTCCAGGTAATATACAGGTAGTGATATACAATACACATAATATACAGGTAGTGATATTACACAGTACAGGTAATATACAGGTAGTGATATACAATACACATAATATACAGGTAGTAATATTACACAGTCCAGGTAATATACAGGTAGTGATATACAATACACATAATATACAGGTAGTAATATTACACAGTCCAGGTAATATACAGGTAGTGATATACAATACACATAATATACAGGTAGTAATATTACACAGTACAGGTAATATACAGGTAGTGATATACAATACACATAATATACAGGTAGTAATATTACACAGTCCAGGTAATATACAGGTAGTGATATACAATACACATAATATACAGGTAGTAATATTACACAGTACAGGTAATATACAGGTAGTGATATACAATACACATAATATACAGGTAGTAATATTACACAGTACAGGTACTATACAGGTAGTGATATACAATACACATAATATACAGGTAGTAATATTACACAGTCCAGGTAATATACAGGTAGTGATATACAATACACATAATATACAGGTAGTAATATTACACAGTCCAGGTAATATACAGGTAGTGATATACAATACACATAATATACAGGTAGTGATATTACACAGTACAGGTAATATACAGGTAGTGATATACAATACACATAATATACAGGTAGTAATATTACACAGTACAGGTAATATACAGGTAGTGATATACAATACACATAATATACAGGTAGTAATATTACACAGTCCAGGTAATATACAGGTAGTGATATACAATACACATAATATACAGGTAGTAATATTACACAGTCCAGGTAATATACAGGTAGTGATATACAATACACATAATATACAGGTAGTAATATTACACAGTACAGGTAATATACAGGTAGTGATATACAATACACATAATATACAGGTAGTAATATTACACAGTACAGGTACTATACAGGTAGTGATATACAATACACATAATATACAGGTAGTAATATTACACAGTCCAGGTAATATCCCTTTCACGACCGGCCGATTTTTCGCTTTCCGTTTTTTTTTTTCGCCATTCTTTTTCTGAGAGACGTAACTTTTTTATTTTTCAGTCAATATGGTCATGTGAGGGCTCATTTTTTGCGGAACGAGCTGTACTTTTAAATGAAACCATCAGTTTTACCATATTGTGTACTAGAAAATGGCAAAAAAATTCCAAATGCTGAAAAATTGCAAAAAAAGTGCGATAGCACTATGGTTTTTGAGATATTTTATTCACTGTGTTCACTATATGGTAAAACTGATGTGTGGGTGTGATGCCTCAGGTCAGTGCGAGTTCGTAGACACCAAACATGTATAGGTTTACTTTTATATAAGGGGTTAAAAAAAAATCGGAAGTTTGTCCGAAAAAAGTGGCGCACGTTTTACGCCATATTCCGTGACCCGTAGCGTTCTCATTTTTCGGGATCTTAGGCTCAATGACGGCTTATTTTTTGCGTCTCGAGCTGACGTTTTTAACGGTACCATTTTTACGCAGATGCTACGTTTTGATCGCCTCTTATTGCATTTTGCGCAAAAGTTGTGGCGACAAAAAAACGTCGTTTTGGCGTTTGGAATTTTTTTGCCGCTACGCCGTTTACTGATCAGATTAATTGATTTTATATTTTGATAGATCGGGCGTTTCTGAACGCGGCGATACCAAATGTGTGTATATTTTTTATTTTTTTAACCCTTTAATTTTCAATGGGGCGAATGGGGGGTGATTTGAACTTTTAGGTTTTTTTGTTTTTTTTTAATTTTTTAAAACTTATTTTTTTACTTTTTTTTTTTATTTTACTAGTCCCCCTAGGGGGCTATTGCGATCAGCATTCCGATCGCTCTGCAGTATCTGCTGATCACAGCTGGAAGGCTGTAAACAGCAGATACGCTGCCTTTCTCTTTTGCTGTGCCCCGGGCACAGCGAAAGTGAAACCAATTCATGTGTAGTACAGGAGTCATCACATGACCCTGTACTACCATGACAACTATCGGGAGTCACGTGATCGCGTCACGTGACTTCCGGTTTCGGCGGTAAGTAAAACTTTACCGCGATTGCGCTTATAATGGCGCTGTCATGTATTGACAGCGCCATTATAAGGGGTTAATCGGCACGAGCAGATAACGATTCTGCTCGTGCCTAGCAGGCACACATCTCAGCTGTGAAAATCAGCTGAGATGTGTGCCGATCGCGGCATGCTGCCGCCGGAGGACCGCGGGCAGTAAGATTATGTCATTTAGGACGTAATTTTACGGCCCGCGGTCGTTAAGGGGATATACAGGTAGTGATATACAATACACATAATATACAGGTAGTAATATTACACAGTACAGGTACTATACAGGTAGTGATATTGTGGCGCCCCTGACCCGGTCAGGCACCACAGAGTATTGCACCCATGCGGGAGCAATGCTTCCAGGTAATCTCCAAAGGCCAGGATGAGGTGCACACACAAACATATAGTGACCAGGCCTCCCACATCACCAGAGGGGACCCTTGGGTAGCCAGAAGGGGTTAACTTTCAATTCCCAGCTGGGGGTGTGTTCAGGGGCTGGTTGCTAGGAAGCAGGGCAGAGAGGAAGTGAGAAGGAGTCTGGAGGAAGAAGTTGAAGTGTGTGGAAGGGAGCAGAGGAGCTCTAGAGTGTGAGACAGGTCCTGAGGAGTGCAGTAGCTGAAAGCGGGGGAGAAAGGAGTACCGTGGGTCGGCCTGAAAATCATCCAGAGAGAAGGGTGGCTGAGTACGGAGATCCCGGTATCCGAGCACACAAGGGGAACTAGATCCCCAGTACAGGCAGCAGATCATCCAGAGCTGCTTAACCTACAGGTGGGGGGGGGTACTTCATGCCCTCACCACGACTACACAGAGCTTGAGCCAAGCAGCAATCACCAGGCCCATAAGGGGACAGGGCCAGAAGCCATCCCACCAAGGCCACACTGCCGGCAGACGAGCCAGAGAGAGGGGAGCAGGGTGGTAACAGCTTCCCTGGAGGGGTCCTACCACGCTTCAAGCAAAGGATCCTCCTAAAACAGAAAGAGTGCAAGGAAGGCGAGTGGACAGCTACCCTCAGAACGGCCTCCTGGAATTCCTGGTTCAACCTGGTTATCACAGTGTCGCCCGGGCATCTCACCGTGACCTCCAAACAGTGAGTAAACACGTTGAAAGACTTCTTGGACTGTGTTTGAGTCATTCTGCGACCTGTGGTCCCACACACATACACAGGGCCCTGGGGCTTGCCTCACTCTCAGGGGGCTAATATACTGACTGCACCCACCATCAGCCCCAGGCATCCCTTAATCTGCAGTGGCGGTCCCCGCTGACCGCAATACTGAGAGTGGCGTCACGACAATCCTAAAATAAGGTTCCCTACCTGTGACCAGACTGTTCCATCCACGTGGAGTCCCTGAAGGTAATGCACCGACACATACTAGCGGGGCTTCACAATATACAATACACATAATATACAGGTAGTAATATTACACAGTCCAGGTAATATACAGGTAGTGATATACAATACACATAATATACAGGTAGTAATATTACACAGTCCAGGTAATATACAGGTAGTGATATACAATACACATAATATACAGGTAGTAATATTACACAGTCCAGGTAATATACAGGTAGTGATATACAATACACATAATATACAGGTAGTAATATTACACAGTCCAGGTAATATACAGGTAGTGATATACAATACACATAATATACAGGTAGTAATATTACACAGTCCAGGTAATATACAGGTAGTGATATACAATACACATAATATACAGGTAGTAATATTACACAGTCCAGGTAATATACAGGTAGTGATATACAATACACATAATATACAGGTAGTAATATTACACAGTCCAGGTAATATACAGGTAGTGATATACAATACACATAATATACAGGTAGTAATATTACACAGTCCAGGTAATATACAGGTAGTGATATACAATACACATAATATACAGGTAGTAATATTACACAGTCCAGGTAATATACAGGTAGTGATATACAATACACATAATATACAGGTAGTAATATTACACAGTCCAGGTAATATACAGGTAGTGATATACAATACACATAATATACAGGTAGTAATATTACACAGTCCAGGTAATATACAGGTAGTGATATACAATACACAATATACAGGTAGTAATATTACACAGTCCAGGTAATATACAGGTAGTGATATACAATACACATAATATACAGGTAGTAATATTACACAGTCCAGGTAATATACAGGTAGTGATATACAATACACATAATATACAGGTAGTAATATTACACAGTCCAGGTAATATACAGGTAGTGATATACAATACACATAATATACAGGTAGTAATATTACACAGTCCAGGTAATATACAGGTAGTGATATACAATACACATAATATACAGGTAGTAATATTACACAGTCCAGGTAATATACAGGTAGTGATATACAATACACATAATATACAGGTAGTAATATTACACAGTCCAGGTAATATACAGGTAGTGATATACAATACACATAATATACAGGTAGTAATATTACACAGTCCAGGTAAAATACAGGTAGTGATATACAATACACATAATATACAGGTAGTAATATTACACAGTCCAGGTAAAATACAGGTAGTGATATACAATACACATAATATACAGGTAGTAATATTACACAGTCCAGGTAATATACAGGTAGTGATATACAATACACATAATATACAGGTAGTAATATTACACAGTCCAGGTAATATACAGGTAGTGATATACAATACACATAATATACAGGTAGTAATATTACACAGTCCAGGTAATATACAGGTAGTGATATACAATACACATAATATACAGGTAGTAATATTACACAGTCCAGGTAATATACAGGTAGTGATATACAATACACATAATATACAGGTAGTAATATTACACAGTCCAGGTAATATACAGGTAGTGATATACAATACACATAATATACAGGTAGTAATATTACACAGTCCAGGTAATATACAGGTAGTGATATACAATACACATAATATACAGGTAGTAATATTACACAGTCCAGGTAATATACAGGTAGTGATATACAATACACATAATATACAGGTAGTAATATTACACAGTCCAGGTAATATACAGGTAGTGATATACAATACACATAATATACAGGTAGTAATATTACACAGTCCAGGTAATATACAGGTAGTAATATTACACAGTCCAGGTAAAATACAGGTAGTGATATACAATACACATAATATACAGGTAGTAATATTACACAGTCCAGGTAATATACAGGTAGTGATATACAATACACATAATATACAGGTAGTAATATTACACAGTCCAGGTAAAATACAGGTAGTGATATACAATACACATAATATACAGGTAGTAATATTACACAGTCCAGGTAATATACAGGTAGTGATATACAATACACATAATATACAGGTAGTAATATTACACAGTCCAGGTAAAATACAGGTAGTGATATACAATACACATAATATACAGGTAGTAATATTACACAGTCCAGGTAATATACAGGTAGTGATATACAATACACATAATATACAGGTAGTAATATTACACAGTCCAGGTAAAATACAGGTAGTGATATACAATACACATAATATACAGGTAGTAATATTACACAGTCCAGGTAATATACAGGTAGTGATATACAATACACATAATATACAGGTAGTAATATTACACAGTCCAGGTAATATACAGGTAGTGATATACAATACACATAATATACAGGTAGTAATATTACACAGTCCAGGTAAAATACAGGTAGTGATATACAATACACATAATATACAGGTAGTAATATTACACAGTCCAGGTAATATACAGGTAGTGATATACAATACACATAATATACAGGTAGTAATATTACACAGTCCAGGTAATATACAGGTAGTGATATACAATACACATAATATACAGGTAGTAATATTACACAGTCCAGGTAATATACAGGTAGTGATATACAATACACATAATATACAGGTAGTAATATTACACAGTCCAGGTAATATACAGGTAGTGATATACAATACACATAATATACAGGTAGTAATATTACACAGTCCAGGTAATATACAGGTAGTGATATACAATACACATAATATACAGGTAGTAATATTACACAGTCCAGGTAATATACAGGTAGTGATATACAATACACATAATATACAGGTAGTAATATTACACAGTCCAGGTAATATACAGGTAGTGATATACAATACACATAATATACAGGTAGTAATATTACACAGTCCAGGTAATATACAGGTAGTGATATACAATACACATAATATACAGGTAGTAATATTACACAGTCCAGGTAAAATACAGGTAGTGATATACAATACACATAATATACAGGTAGTAATATTACACAGTCCAGGTAATATACAGGTAGTGATATACAATACACATAATATACAGGTAGTAATATTACACAGTCCAGGTAATATACAGGTAGTGATATACAATACACATAATATACAGGTAGTAATATTACACAGTCCAGGTAATATACAGGTAGTGATATACAATACACATAATATACAGGTAGTAATATTACACAGTCCAGGTAATATACAGGTAGTGATATACAATACACATAATATACAGGTAGTAATATTACACAGTCCAGGTAATATACAGGTAGTGATATACAATACACATAATATACAGGTAGTAATATTACACAGTCCAGGTAATATACAGGTAGTGATATACAATACACATAATATACAGGTAGTAATATTACACAGTCCAGGTAATATACAGGTAGTGATATACAATACACATAATATACAGGTAGTAATATTACACAGTCCAGGTAATATACAGGTAGTGATATACAATACACATAATATACAGGTAGTAATATTACACAGTCCAGGTAATATACAGGTAGTGATATACAATACACATAATATACAGGTAGTAATATTACACAGTACAGGTAATATACAGGTAGTGATATACAATACACATAATATACAGGTAGTAATATTACACAGTCCAGGTAATATACAGGTAGTGATATACAATACACATAATATACAGGTAGTAATATTACACAGTCCAGGTAATATACAGGTAGTGATTCCATAATACAGGTAATAGTTTGTGATACAGAGTACACAATATACAGGTAGTGATATACAATACACATAATATACAGGTAGTAATATTACACAGTACAGGTAATATATGTCGCGGGCGGAGGAGGGGACGCCGCGCTCTCCCACTGCTCGGGTCCGGCTGCCGCGGCTGCTGCGGCCTGCTGCTGCTCGGTGGCTCGAGCGATGGGCCGGATCCCGGGGACTATAGCGGCGCTCCTTGCCCGTGAGTGAAAGGGGATTGGGATTTGGGGATAGTTTATTGTCCGTGACGCCACCCACGGTTGTGGTGATTGAATGTACACCACCGCTGCTCTGGCTGGGGATCCCGGGAGTGATGGTGTGGAGCAGCCAGTTGTTGTGTTGCCCCTCCGTGGGTAGGGGTTGGTGATCCCGGGGCCCAGTGATGGGGTTGGGATGGTGGACAGGCGGGTATGGGGCCTGTGGAGGTGCAGGGGCGCAGGGGCAGCGCTGTGCCGCACGGCACGGAGGTACTCACTCAGCCAGTAAACACGACACAGTTCTCGGTAAACAAACGGCTGGTTGGACGGGTCCTTCGGACGGTTACAGTGCTGACTTCCCCTGCAGTTGACGGTGACGGTCTCTTCCCTGCACCTATGTGTTGTTGTTTGGTAGCGATGGGTTCCCACCGGTAACCCGCTCCCCAGCTTGGATATGAGCCGGAGGAGCTCCACTCTTGCCCGCAGGTGCTGGCCCTGGGAAACTGGTGCCTTGGCGGTGGCGGTGTCTCCCCTTAACGGTTGGACTGTTGCCTTCAAACGGGACTTGGTTGTTGGGAGACAGTCGTCCCCTTCACTGACGGATTTGGCAAATTCGGCGACTCCCAGCCTTGCCGGGATCCGAAAGGCCCCTGCCCTAGTGCTGACTAATCTTCGTATACCGCTCCGGTACCGCCGGGTCACCACCCGTCCACGGTCCTTTCGGCAACCTCCAATCAGTCTCGCCTGCAGACGGTCACCGCCGTCTGCCAACCTTGCTGTCTCAGTCCGGGGCACACACCCGGACCAACTCCAGGCTTCTTTCTGTCACTTTCTCTCACTTTGAACTCCCACTTCTAACTCCCCGCTTCAACTCCTTCCACCTCCTCCTCCAAACTCTATCTGCCTGGTTCTCCCGCCTCCAGGGCTGTGAACTCCTCGGTGGGCGGAGCCAACCGCCTGGCCCACCCCCTGGTGTGGACACCAGCCCCTGGAGGAAGGCAACAAGGATTTTAGTTTTGACCTTGTGTGTACCTGCAGGGAATGTGGGGTGCGTGTGGTGTTGTGACCTGTGACCCCTGGCTTGCCCAGGGCGTCACATATACAGGTAGTGATATTATGTAGTACAGGTGTCACGCTAGGTATGTGGAAGTACCAAGCGAGCGGTAAAAAGGTAAGGTAACGAGACCCCTGCATCTAGGGATGGGGGGAGATGGTGACCCCTGACCAAACCTACAGCTGGTCCCTGGGGTCCCTCCCCACTGTGAATAGGTTCCACACTATGCGCCAAGCCAGATACCTGACCCTAGGTATCCCTAGTGCTGGGTCCTAAATAGCAAATGGGTTTGATGAACTCTTTGTCAACCCCACTAGATAACAATAAAAAGACACAAGGAGGACACACGAGGGAAAATACATGAACTACTTATCCACAGATGACTCAGGCAGAAGCTTAGCAATGATACCACAGAGAAGTACAAGCCACCTGCTTGCAATTAGAGCTAGAATGAACTGAATAATATCACCAGCACAGTCCAGGGAAGATAGGAGTATTTAAGTACAAGGGGAATACTGATAATCAGCAGCTGGATGGAAGTTTTGCTCCCCTAGGTCCTAAAGGGGAAAAGATGAAAATCCAGCAGGAAAGTTACCTAGTAAAATGAATATTAATAGCAGGAGCAATATAAAGTCAGGGAGCATTTTGCGCATCCAAATGCTGTGACCTTCTATTACCAGAAACCACATGACTATCTGTCATCCGTGATACACCTGTGACAGTACTCCCCCCTTCTACGAGTGGTCTCTGGACACTCAAAATCAGACCTATCTCAATGGGCAGCATGAAATTAATGAACCAATCATGTGGCATTCCATCCTCTTCTCTGGTCCGTAACCCCTCCAGTGCACCAAGCATTTATGCGAACGACATCGAAAATGGGAATCAACAATCTTGGTAATTTGGAGTTTCAAATAGCTATCAACTATGATTGGGGCCAGCGGAAAGGGGATGGCTCCAAAGGTTCCACATACGTTTTGAACAGAGACCTGGGGAACACATTTTGGATCCTAAGGGGCACTTTGCACGCTGCGACATCGCAGGCCGATGCTGCGATGCCGAGCGCGATAGTCCCCGCCCCCGTCACAGATGCGATATCCTTGTGATAGCTGCCGTAGCGAACATTATCGCTACGGCAGCTTCACATGGACTCACCTGTCCTTCGACCGTCGCTCTGGCCGGCGACCCGCCTCCTTATTAAGGGGGCGGGTCGTGCGGCGTCACTGCGACGTCACACGGCAGGCGGCCAATAGGAGCGGAGGGGCGGAGATGAGTGGGATGTAAACATCCCGCCCACCTCCTTCCTTCCGCATATTCTACGGAAGCCGCAGTGACGCCGGTAGGAGATATTCCTCGCTCCTGTGGCTTCATACACAGCGATGTGTGCTGCTGCAGGAGCAAGGAACAACATCGGACCATTGCGTCAGCGTAATTATGGATTACGCCGACGCTGCACCGATGATACGATTACGACGCTTTTGCGCTCGTTAATTGTATCATCTAGGCTTTACACACTACGATGTCGCATGCGATGCCGGATGTGCGTCATTTTCAATTTGACCCCACCGACATCGCACCTGCGATGTCGTAGTGTGCAAAGCCCGCCTAAGGCTAGTTTCACACTTGCGTTGAACGGTATCCGTTGCATTGCGTTGTGTAACGGATGCAACGGATGTGTTGCATATAGTGGCACAACGGATGCAACGGATGCTGCAAAACAACACAATTCGTTTTGATTTTTTTTTTTTTTTTTTTTTTACAGTTTTACCAGCGGCAGACTATTGTGAACGATCAGCTGATCGCTCCCAGTAGCCGGCCGCCGGGTGATCAGCTGATCGCTCCCAGTAGCCGGCCGCCGGGTGATCAGCTGATCGCTCCCAGTAGCCGGCCGCCGGGTGATCAGCTGATTGCTCCCAGTAGCCGGCCGCCGGGTGATCAGCTGATCGCTCCCAGTAGCCGGCCGCCGGGTGATCAGCTGATCGCTCCCAGTAGCCGGCCGCCGGGTGATCAGCTGATCGCTCCCAGTAGCCGGCCGCCGGGTGATCAGCTGATCGCTCCCAGTAGCCGGCCGCCGGGTGATCAGCTGATCGCTCCCAGTAGCCGGCCGCCGGGTGATCAGCTGATCGCTCCCAGTAGCCGGCCGCCGGGTGATCAGCTGATCGCTCCCAGTAGCCGGCCGCCGGGTGATCAGCTGATCGCTCCCAGTAGCCGGCCGCCGGGTGATCAGCTGATCGCTCCCAGTAGCCGGCCGCCGGGTGATCAGCTGATCGCTCCCTGCAGCCGACCGCCGGTGATCAGCTGATCGCTCCCTGCAGCCGACCGCCGGTGATCAGTTGAGCGCTGTCACTTGCCGGCCGCCGGGTGATCAGCTGATCGCTCCCTGCAGCCGACCGCCGGGTGATCAGCTGAGCGCTGTCACTTGCCGGCGCCCGGGCATGCCAGCGGGCGGGCGCTCAGCTGAGCGCTGTCACTTGCTGGTGCCCGAGCATGCCGGCGGGCGGGCGCTCAGCTGAGCGCTGTCACTTGCCGGCGCCCGAGCATGCCGGCGGGCGGGCGCTCAGCTGAGCGCTGTCACTTGCCGGCGGCCGGGCATGCTGGCGGCCGGTCGTTCAGCTGAGCGCTGTTGCTTGCCGACGGCCGGGCGCTCAGCTGAACGTTCGGCCACCGCGAGCCAAAATAAAGTTTGATTTAAAAAAAAAAAAAAGAGCATGCGCAGTGAAATCCAGAGGATTCCGCTGCTCAAAATAACGTTACATGCTGCGTTCCTCCCGCTGGCCGGAAGCAACGGAGCGTCGCCCAGCGGAAGCAACGCAGGTCCTTTTGGTACAATCCGTCACCCATACAAGTCTATGGGAAACAGCGGAATCCGTTAACGGATTCCGCTGTTTTCCAAAAGGGCAGATTGTAACGGAAGGAAATAAACGCAAGTGTGAAAGTAGCC
The DNA here is from genome assembly GCF_048569485.1 of Anomaloglossus baeobatrachus. NCBI lineage: Eukaryota > Metazoa > Chordata > Amphibia > Anura > Aromobatidae > Anomaloglossus > Anomaloglossus baeobatrachus. Next base: position 1,107,386 of record NC_134353.1, on the reverse strand, counting down.
TAAGAGCCTGAGGTAACTCCAGACAAAATGCTACTGTGTAATGACGGTGGTTATTCCAGGAAGGAATCTTCAACTTTATGTTCCTGGCATACAACCACACAATCATTCACACTTAAGCCCGCTACACACGCTTCAATATATCTCACAATCCGTCGTTGGGGTCAAGTTGTAAGTGACGCACATCCGGCATCGTTTGTGAGGTATCTGCGTGTGACAGCTACGTGCGATCAGGATTGAACGCAAAACCGTTGATCGCAAACACATCGTATCTTTCTCTAGAATTGAGCGTTTTGTTGCACGAACCTAGTCAATTGTAACATGTGATATCCCTCATACGATTTTGGTGTCTGAGGCTATGTGCGCAGGTGTGCGCTCTGCACCGCAGCTTAAAAAGGGCCGCTTCAGAGCACAGCTGAAAAGCTGCGTTCTGAAGTGCCTCACAATGTCTGTCATTCACTAATCTCTGTCAGTCGGTCACTATCTCTGTCCCTCACTCTCTGTCCATGTCAGTCTATTCCCTATCTAGCCGGGTACAGTCCCAGAACTGTCGCATATAATGTATGCGGCAATTCTGGGCGGCTGTTGGCTGATATTGTTAGGCTGGGGGGCTCCCCATAACGTGGAGCTCCCCATCCTGAGAATACCAGCCTTCAGCCGTATGGCTTTATCTGGCTGGTTTTAAAATTGGGGGGGACCGCACGCCGTTTGTTTTAATTATTTATTTCACTACACAGTATAGACACGCCCACCGGCTGTTGTGATTGGGTGCAGTGTGACACCTGTCATTCAGCGTGGGGGCGTGTCTCACTATAACCAATCATAGGCGCCGGTGGGCGGGGAAAGCAGGGAATACGAGATTGTTTAATGGGCGGCCGGCTTTTTCAAAACAGTAAAAGCCGCCGGAGCAGTGTGAATGCCGTGCAGCGCCGGGGATCGGGGATTGGTGAGTATGAGAGAGGGCTGCTAACTTCAGTAACTTAGGAGATTAGCGGTCACCGGTGAGTCCTTCACAGGTGACCGCTAATCAGGGCGCGACACAGACAGAGCCGCAGCATGACCGTGAAGTCGGGTGAAGTTCACCCGAGTTCATTCTGACAGTGCGGCTCTGTCTGTGTCTGCTGTCATCTGCCATTCAGCTCTGCTACATGGCTGTCTGTGTCTGCTGTCATCTGCCATTCAGCTCTGCTACATGGCTGTCTGTGTCTGCTGTCATCTGCCATTCAGCTCTGCTACATGGCTCTGTCTGTGTCTGCTGTCATCTGCCATTCAGCTCTGCTACATGGCTGTCTGTGTCTGCTGTCATCTGCCATTCAGCTCTGCTACATGGCTGTCTGTGTCTGCTGTTAGCGGCCATTCAGCTCTGCTCCATGGCTGTCTGTGTCTGCTGTCATCTGCCATTCAGCTCTGCTACATGGCTGTCTGTGTCTGCTGTCATCTGCCATTCAGCTCTGCTACATGGCTGTCTGTGTCTGCTGTCATCTGCCATTCAGCTCTGCTACATGGCTGTCTGTGTCTGCTGTCATCTGCCATTCAGCTCTGCTACATGGCTCTGTCTGTGTCTGCTGTCATCTGCCATTCAGCTCTGCTACATGGCTGTCTGTGTCTGCTGTCATCTGCCATTCAGCTCTGCTACATGGCTGTCTGTGTCTGCTGTTAGCGGCCATTCAGCTCTGCTACATGGCTGTCTGTGTCTGCTGTCATCTGCCATTCAGCTCTGCTACATGGCTCTGTCTGTGTCTGCTGTCATCTGCCATTCAGCTCTGCTACATGGCTGTCTGTGTCTGCTGTCATCTGCCATTCAGCTCTGCTACATGGCTGTCTGTGTCTGCTGTTAGCGGCCATTCAGCTCTGCTACATGGCTGTCTGTGGCTGCTGTCATCTGCCATTCAGCTCTGCTACATGGCTGTCTGTGTCTGCTGTCATCTGCCATTCAGCTCTGCTACATGGCTGTCTGTGTCTGCTGTTAGCGGCCATGTAGCAGAGCTGAATGGCAGATGACATAGTAAAAACGCATCCCTCCACATTACACACGCTTGGCAAGTCAATAAATAAAAAAAAAAAAAGGTGCCCAATGCATACGTCACAGAACACATGATCTAACGGATCGCACACAAAATTGATCAATTTAACATAGACTACTAACGCTCGTGTGACAGCAAATGAACGACCTACGTGCAATCTCATAAGATCCCGTATGCAACCTGGGCGTGTCACATCGCAAATGCGATTGTACAACTAATTGCAACGTGTAAAGTGGGCTTTAGGTCCGGACCAGGCAAGCATTTTTTTGTCAGCAATATGTTTGTATCTTGTCTCCCATGAGCTTCAAATTACTCTGAACCCCTTGTCATTCAGAAGAGGGCGATGAGGCAAAACGCTCCTCCTCAGGAACTCCCAAAGACCCCTACTACTAAAGGTACCAAATGGCAGATGAAAACCATATGCACCAAAGAATGATGACTTGTCAGTAGACTCCTGATGATGATTGTTTAATGCAAATTCAGCCAATGGTAAGTAAGATGTCCAATCCTCCTGGTTCTTGGAGACAAAATACCTGAGGTAAGTGTCCAAATTTTGATTTATGCGCCCTGTCTGCCCATTCGACTGAGGATGGAAGGCAGAAGAGAAACACAACTGCACCCCCAGTCAAGCACAAAAAGATTTCCAAAATTTCGAGACAAACCCCGATCACATTGGAAGGAATCCCGTAAAGCTTCATGATCTCATTGATGAACACCTGAACCAGAGTCTTGGCATTTGGAAGTGCTGGCAACACGATGAAATGCGTCATTTTTCTAAACCTATTCACAATCACCAAAACCACAGTTTTTCCGAAAGATGAAGGCAGGTCAGTAATGAAATCCATGGATAAATACCTCAATGGTCTATTTGGGATAGCCAATGGTAGGAGAGATCCTGATGGACGATTATGCGTTACCTTGGAACTTGTGTGGCGCCCCTGACCTGGTCAGGCACCACTGAGTACTGCACCCATGCTGGGGACAGTACAATACAGGTAATCCAGAAGGCTGACCGAGGTGTGACTACACAGGCGCATAGTGATCAGGTCTCACACATGTACCTTTGAGAGGACCCCTGGGGATCCCAGGAGGGGGCAAAACCTTCACCTCCACTTGAGGAGTGGAGGGGGCGAAGCCTCCATCTCCACTCAAGGGGTGTGGTAGAGAGCCTGGTTGCTAGGTGGCGTAGGCAGGCACAAAGGGAAAAGAGAAGGAGGAGTAAACAGTCTGCAGCAGAGTGTGGAGGAGTGAGGAGCATGGCAGTGGAGCTCAGACAGGAGCAGCAGTGCAGGTCCCACGAGTGAGCCAGTTTAGTGCAGCAGTCCAGGAAGAGCAGAAGCAGACCCTGGAGCTGTTGCAGTCTAACAGCGTCCGCGCAGTGACTACCGACGGGGGAGAACGGTCACCTGGTAGTGCTGCCCGAACACCACACACAGCTGGAGAGAGAGCAGTGTAGTGGAAAGTAAGGAGACTGTCAGGGAGTACCAGGCCCAAACGGGCGGCAGATCCCGATGCGGGGATAGATCCACCTTTCCTTGCTAAACCTGCCGGTGTGGGGCCCTTAAAGCCCACGCCACAACACCACAAAAAGCCGCAGCCACGTAGCCACAGTTAGGGCCCATAGTTCACAGGAGGCAAGCAGCTGGAGTGATCTGGTCCAGGCGACAAGCAAACGGCAAACAAACGAGGGGAGCAGCTACTTCCCTGGGTGACCCCCATAGGGACTAAAAGTCGGGGTTACCACAAACCACAGAAGGGCTAAGGAAGGCGAGTCGGTAGCCACCCTCATCAGTCAGCCTGAAGGATACCTGGTTCCAGCCTGGTTCATCCCAGCTACGCCCGGGTTACTCACCCTGCCATCAACAGTGAGTAAAACCCCTGAAAGACATTCTGCTTGTGTGGAGTTATTCTGCGCCTTGTGGTTCTACACACCTACACAGGGCCCTGGGGCTTGCCTCACTCTCAGGAGGCTATTACAACTGGCTGCACCCACCATCAGCCCCAGGCATCCCTTAACCTGCAGTGGCGGTCCCCACTGACCGCAATTCTGAGAGTGGCGTCACGACAATCCTAAAAGAAGATCTCCTACCTGTGACAAGATCCAGCTACGTGGAGTCCCTGAAGGTAATGCACCGACACAACACTGGTGGTGCTTCACATCTGGCGTCACGAACAGGATAAGGACTAGACCTGTTCAGACAGGTGACCATGTGCCTGGGCGGTCCGCTTGAAAAATTGGAAGCGCCGCCATATTGCCACCATGAAAAGCGCGCTGAAAAACAACAGCAGCCCGCGCTGGGAGAAGTTACCGCCCACGAAGAGGTGTGGCTACCCAGAGATCCCCTGCAGAGTCCTGACCTCGCAAGTGAAGAGAGCGGAGGCGTTCAGAGACGTCGGGACAGAAAGGGAGCCAGAAGCCTGCTGCTGGAAGAGGCAGAGCAGAAACTGAAGAGCCTGCTACTGGAGGCAGCGACGAGTCCACTGCTGGGAAATCGTGCAGAAGAAGGCGCAGAGGAAATGGCGTCTGAACGCAGAAACCCAGAACCAGGCTCCGCTGCCTGGTGGTATCGGGAGCTTGCCCAGTTCTGCGACCGACTGGAGACCCGGGTCGTGGAGCAGATCAGAGAGGAACGCATGGAGCTTCTGGAGATGGCTGCCGCGGTGCAGGCCTATGAGGAAAAAGCTGCGCGACGAGTGCCAGACCGGACGGCGACGACTCAGACCCCGATGATACCACCGATGGGTGAGTCCAGTGTTGCCCCTGCCAGCGCGAGTGCCCCGACCCCTGCTGCCACGCCCGCGGTCCCTGAAGAGGCGCCCGGCGCGGCGACGCTGAACCAGGCCGCAGCCACGCCAGGTGCGGCCCGCCAAGCCCAGGCCGCCGCAGAGATGCCCTGCCCGGCCCGCAAAGATCCGGCTGCCGCCGCGACCCTCATCCACGCCGCAGGTGTGACGCTGACCCAGGCCGCCGCCATGCTAGGCCCGGCCCGCCAAGACCCCACCGCAGCAGCGACGCTCATCCACGCCGCAGGCGAGGTGCTGAACCAGGCCGCAGCCACGCCAGGTGCGGCCCGCCAAGCTCCGATCGCTGCAGCGACGCCCAGCCCAGCCTGCACAGATCCCATCGTAGCTGCGACGCCAATTCAGGCCGCCGCAGCGATGCCCTGCCCGGCCCGCCAAGAACCGGCCACGGTAGCGATGCCCGCTAAGACTGCGACAGCAACGCTGATCCAGGCCGCCGCCATGTCAGGCGCGGCCCGCCAAGACCAGGCCGCCGCCATGTCAGGCGCGGCCCGCCAAGACCAGGCCGCCGCCATGCAGGGCGCGGCCCGCCAAGACCAGGCCGCCGCCATGTCAGGCGCGGCCCGCCAAGACAAGAATGTACCTCTGTTTACCCCGGCCTGCAAGGCCAGAGCAGACACCGCTCCCCAGTCTAAGGAAGTCCCTGCTAGGAAGTCCCTGATAGTATAGATGAAGAGATGGATGTTTGAAAACCGCGCCAAAGACCACTAGTGCAGGAGATGGATTTAACGTGACTTTATTCCATATTCAGGTCTACGCGTTTCAGGAGCGTCCGCTCCCTTCCTCAGGACAATACAGGCACAAGCAACATCAAAATCAGCAATCAAAGAATGAACCGAAAACTTTATACCTTCCGGTGTGACGTCAATGATACACTTCCCAGTTCTCAGTTTTTTGTGCTCTATGAAGGATGTATATAGCACTCACATTTGACGTTTGGTGTTGCAGGAGCGGGTTCTCATATATACCGCTACCTGTTCGGTATGGTTTAATGGTCTAATCTCCCGTCACATTCCTTACACATATGAATCTGATGTCCTGCAGGTTCTATTCTGATTCATTGCTTGGTCTATTCTCCACACATAATTTTTCGTTGTATATATACATATATAATTTTTTCACTGTCACAAATACACGGGACTCCAACTTTCCTTTCTTTTTTTATTTTATCTGGAGTTTTTATGACAATTTTAATAGACATGTTTATGTCAAGGAAAAGCGGTTTTTGCATTGAAATCATGTCACTGTTTTATTCAATGAATGTATGTTATTCCCGCCGATTTTTTTCTTTTCTGGTTGAAGTGGGCGTATCATTGACGTCACACCGGAAGGTATAAAGTTTTCGGTTCATTCTTTGATTGCTGATTTTGATGTTGCTTGTGCCTGTATTGTCCTGAGGAAGGGAGCGGACGCTCCTGAAACGCGTAGACCTGAATATGGAATAAAGTCACGTTAAATCCATCTCCTGCACTAGTGGTCTTTGGCGCGGTTTTCAAACATCCATCTCTTCATCTATACTATCCATTACAGGGATGACTGCTGCCTTTGACCTATTTCATATGCCTGCATAGTGGTTGTGACTGTCACAACCACACTTGGTGAGTAACCTCTGTGAATCATACCCCATTTGTTTGTCGGGTAAGACCCTATTGCGCTCCTTTTCCACAGTGTTTTGCAGGAAGTCCCTGATAGGAGAGGACCCCGAATACTGGAAGCTGAAGGCTGACCTAGAGGCCCAGTTCCCACAGGAGATGGTGGATCGGTATCTGCTCCCTCCGCACACCCCCAAGGCGACTTCTGCAGCAACCACGCCAAAGAGTCCCCCGCCCGGGCCTGCTGATGACCACCCATCCCCGGCGCTGCCACAACAGGAGTGCTCAGAAGAACTAAGGGGGAGAGGAGGCCAGGAAGCTGAGGAGCTGACCCCGGAGCCATCAGCAGTGGATCCATGCCCCGCGCCAGAGATGCTGCCGTATTCCCGCTGGGATGAAGAGAGCCCGACACCCTCTGCTGAAGAAGATCTGTCCAGGTACCTCGCCTGGGAGCCTGCAAACAGTGAAGCCGCAACCCAGCAGAACCCAGCCCGTAGGACACGGCGCCGTAGCAGAACAAGGTTTTCCCCTGCACCGCAGTCTCCAGAGCAGAAAGACGAAGTCATGGCCAGAGACTTGGAAGAGAAACGGTTCCTGAGAAGGGCCAAATCCCAGGTTAGAGGTCCACTTTGTCGTGGTGTAGTAGAAGACTTCAGCTTGAAATCAGGATATGGCTTCATAGTAGCTCCTGGTATGAAGGAAGGCATCTTTGTTAACAGAAGAGACGTTAGAGCCCATTTGCCCAGAGGACATCCAGGAAGGAACCTACGGACAGGAGATTCAGTGGAATTCACCATGCACCAAGGAGAAAGAGGATGGTATGCATTGGATGTTACACCATGTCCCAGAAATCCCTACAGTGAACCTGCGGTCTCAACAGAAAAAGAAACAGATACAGAAAAAGAAACAGATACAGAAGAAGAAAGGAAAGATAAAGGACCCACTGATGAGACTACCTCCGATGATGAGAGAAATGAAGAAAACAACAGGTGCCGCAGCCCTACAGGCCCAAGCCCTGGTAAGGAGGAATCTATGTAAAGTAAAGAAAGAAGTACAGAAGTTACCAGTTTGACAAGTTTTGAAAAGTTTTGCAACGTTAATGTTTAAGAAATGTGCCCACATGAACTAATGTGAGAAACCCATGAACCTTAAGGCTATGAACTGGCTATAGCCACAAACTCTCGCAGTGTAAATGGTTACCCCAGAGGTACCACCACCAGAGCCAGCCTGTTTAGGGGCTTGGCTCACCTGCAACCAGGGAGCACGTCCGTTTATGGGGCCTTGGCTCACCTGCAACCAGGGAGCATGCCTGTTTATGGGGCCTGGCTCTCCACCACAAAGAGGGTACCTGGTCAGCACCAACTGTGGAGGCCGCCTCTACATCCTGCCAGAAGAGGCTGAAGGCGCGGCTCCACCAGGCCAGGTATACCCTGAAGACCACCAGCCCATGAAAGCCGCCTCTACATCCTGCCAGAAGTGGCTGAAGGCGCGGCCAACGTGAGAGGGTTTTGGGTGGGTTAACGGACTTGTGGGTGGAGGGTGGTGATGTATGGTACCTGGTGGTTTTAAAAGTTTTACCATGTTTTAATGTTTTATGCATTTTAAAATGTTGTCTTGCAGCCCGAGGACGTGCTGGTGATAACTAAGGGGGAATGTGGCGCCCCTGACCTGGTCAGGCACCACTGAGTACTGCACCCATGCTGGGGACAGTACAATACAGGTAATCCAGAAGGCTGACCGAGGTGTGACTACACAGGCGCATAGTGATCAGGTCTCACACATGTACCTTTGAGAGGACCCCTGGGGATCCCAGGAGGGGGCAAAGCCTTCACCTCCACTTGAGGAGTGGAGGGGGCGAAGCCTCCATCTCCACTCAAGGGGTGTGGTAGAGAGCCTGGTTGCTAGGTGGCGTAGGCAGGCACAAAGGGAAAAGAGAAGGAGGAGTAAACAGTCTGAAGCAGAGTGTGGAGGAGTGAGGAGCATGGCAGTGGAGCTCAGACAGGAGCAGCAGTGCAGGTCCCACGAGTGAGCCAGTTTAGTGCAGCAGTCCAGGAAGAGCAGAAGCAGACCCTGGAGCTGTTGCAGTCTAACAGCGTCCGCGCAGTGACTACCGACGGGGGAGAACGGTCACCTGGTAGTGCTGCCCGAACACCACACACAGCTGGAGAGAGAGCAGTGTAGTGGAAAGTAAGGAGACTGTCAGGGAGTACCAGGCCCAAACGGGCGGCAGATCCCGATGCGGGGAAAGATCCACCTTTCCTTGCTAAACCTGCCGGTGTGGGGCCCACGCCACAACACCACAAAAAGCCGCAGCCACGTAGCCACAGTTAGGGCCCATAGTTCACAGGAGGCAAGCAGCTGGAGTGATCTGGTCCAGGCGACAAGCAAACGGCAAACAAACGAGGGGAGCAGCTACTTCCCTGGGTGACCCCCATAGGGACTAAAAGTCGGGGTTACCACAAACCACAGAAGGGCTAAGGAAGGCGAGTCGGTAGCCACCCTCATCAGTCAGCCTGAAGGATACCTGGTTCCAGCCTGGTTCATCCCAGCTACGCCCGGGTTACTCACCCTGCCATCAACAGTGAGTAAAACCCCTGAAAGACATTCTGCTTGTGTGGAGTTATTCTGCGCCTTGTGGTTCTACACACCTACACAGGGCCCTGGGGCTTGCCTCACTCTCAGGAGGCTATTACAACTGGCTGCACCCACCATCAGCCCCAGGCATCCCTTAACCTGCAGTGGCGGTCCCCACTGACCGCAATTCTGAGAGTGGCGTCACGACAATCCTAAAAGAAGATCTCCTACCTGTGACAAGATCCAGCTACGTGGAGTCCCTGAAGGTAATGCACCGACACAACACTGGTGGGGCTTCACACTTGCACAAATACTGCATGCAGACACATAGTTAAACACATCCTGATGCATCCTCAGCCACCAAAAATGATGAGAAAGGATGTTGCTTTACTACCTGGATGACCCACAAGTACAGAATTGTAATGTTCCCCAATTAGTTTACAGTGCAAAGTGGGACAGTGCAAAGTGGGAGGTACGAACAATTTCCCTGAAAGGCGAGAGGCTGGAATGTCCCCCAGAGCCTCCAACACCTTCTGCTCCATGTCTGGGGACAAGGCTGAGACAACCACTCCTTCTGCAAAATGGGTACTAGGTTCACATGATCACTACCACCAGGGAAGCTCTGGGATAATTCATCTGCCTTGGTGTTTTTAATCCCTTGATTGGTAAGGGACAACAAAATTAAACCTGGTAAAAAACAAATACCATCTAACCTGCCTTGGATTGATATGTTTGGCAGACAAGATATGACAGGTTTTTGTGATCTGTGATTACTGTAATTGGATGAACTGCTCCCTCCAGCCAATGGCTCCATTCACTGAAAGCCAACTTAATTGCCAAGAGTTCTCTATCGCAAACATCATAGTTTCTCTCGGCCAATGACAATTTCTTGGAAAATAATGCACATGGACGCCATTTACCAGGAGATGGACCTTGTGACAACACAGTCCCCACCCCCACCTCGAATGCATCAATCTCCACAATAAAGGCTGCGAAACAGAAAGCTGACTGAGTATAGGTACAGTAGAAAAACATTTTTTAAAGAGGAAAGAGCCTTCTGGGCGGAGTCCAACCATTTAGAGAAATCCGACCTTTTCCTTGTCATGTCAAAGAGAGGTTTTACACTTACCGAATAGTAATGAATACATTTCTGGTAAAAACTGGTTGTTATCTGTAATGCCTGTTTAATATGAACCTGATGTGGCTCCATATTGGGTGAGATCAAGATATCGTCCAAATAAACCACCAGAAACCTACCCACCAAAATGGTGAAAAATATCATTCACAAAATTCTGGAAAACGGAGGGGGCATTAGTGAGACCAAATGGCATGACCAGACTTTCAAAATGTCCCTCAGATGTATTGAAAGCAGTTTTCCATTCATCACCTTCTCTGATTTTATTCAGATTGTAGCCCCCCCCAAGGCTATGTGCGCACGTTGGTTTCTATTCTGCAGCGTGTAAGTCACTGCATGTGTGTCTCAGAACGCAGATGAAAAAGCTGCGTTCTGAGACGCATTCGGCAGAACGCAACATGGGCACATTCCTGCAGAATTCATGGGTTCTGGATGCTTGCTCTGCCATAGACAGAGTGGGAAAAGCATCCATAACGCACATTTGTGACAGTGTGGTCCCACTCGGCTCTGCAGCATCCCCATAGACTTGCAGCAGAGCCGAGTGGGACCACACTATTAAAAAGAGCATGGCTGGCTGCGGGACAGTGCCACACGATCAGAATGAACTCGGATGAACTTCACCCGACTTCATTGTGATCGCGTGGCTCTGTGCATGTGCCGTGGCTTGATTTGCGGTCACACGTGAAGGACTCACCTGTGATCGCAGATTCGCAGATCCCCTGAGTGACTGCAGTGAGCTGCTGTGCTTTCACTCAGGTTACTCGTGGCCACATCTGCAGTCCTCCACCTGGGAGCGGCGACCTCGAGTAACCTCAGTGACAGCACAGCTGATCGCTTGACTCACTTCAGTTGCTGCATGGAGCTCACAGGAGCGACAGTGTTCTACTGACGCTCCTGTCAGCTTCCGATGTAGCAGAGCTGAAAGCGTCGTGGGACATTGCGTGGATTACGTCGGACCTGGAGGTGTTTTTGAGGGGTTAATAAAGTGGTGAAAGAGGTTTTTTTTTTGTCTTTCATTACAAATAAAGGATTTTTTGGATGTGTGTGTTTATTTTCTTTAACTTATAGGTTAAGCATGAAAGGTATCTCGGGAAGACGCCTGCCATGATTAACCTAGGACTTAGTGGCAGCTATGGGCTGCTGCCATTAATGCCTTATTACCCCGTTTGCCACCGCACCAGGGCAATTTGGGATGAGCCAGGTAGAGTCCGGGACTGTCGCATCTAATGGATGCGGCAATTCCGGGCGGCTGCTGGCTGATATTGTTAGGCTGGGGGTCTCCCCATAACATGGAGCTCCCCATCCTGAGAATACCAGCCTTCCGCCGTGTGGCTTTACCATGGCTGGTGTCCACCTAAATTGGGGGGACTGCACGTCGTTTTTTTTTTAAATTATTTATTTATTTATTTTTACTGCTCAATATAGACACGCCCACGGGCGGCTGTGATTGGTTGCAGTGAGACAGCTGTCACTCAGCGTGGGGGCGTGCCTCACTGCAACCAATCATAGGCACTGGTGGGCGGGGGAACCAGGGAATATGACATGGATTAATGAGCGGCCGTCATTTTCAAAAGAGGAGAAGCCGCCACAGTGTGAAACGCCATGCAGCGCCGCGCCGGTGATCGTGGATCGGTGAGTATGAGAGAGGGGGTGGGAGGGAGAGACCGACATGGACAGAGAGAGAGATAGAGACATAGAGAGAGAGAGACCGACCGAGAGACCGACCGACAGAGAGAGAGAGAGAGACCAAAAGACCTGCCTTTGTTATGTCAAAAAAAATGCGGATCGCAACAAAAATGCAATGCAAACGCACTGCTTAACATTTTGGCAGCGTTTTTCTACAACTCACTCATTTCAATGGGTGTAGAACGCTGCCAAAACGGACAAAAGAATTGACATGCTGCTTTTCTAAACGCAGAGATTTTGTCAAAACGTTGTGTTTCAAAAAGCATCGTGCGCACAGATTTTGCATGATTCTCATAGACTTTGCTGGAGAAGCACAACGCATGAATTTTGTCAATGACACAGTGCAGTTGTAAATGCAGCCAAAACGCAGAAAAAAACGCAACGTGCGCACATGGCCTAAGTCCAACTTGGAGAACCACTTAGCTCCCACAATCTGGTTGAATAGATCTGGAATCAGAGGAAGAGGATAAGGGCGGCTTTGCACGTTGCGACATTGCACGTGCGATGTCGATGGGGTCAAATCGAAAGTGACGCACATCCGGCGTCGCAGTCGATATCGCAACGTGCAAATCCTTTTTGATACGATGAACGAGCGCAAAAGCGTCGTTATCGTATCATCGCTGCAGCCTCCGACATTTCCATAATGCCGGTGCAGCGACAGGTGCGATGTTGTTCCTCGCTTCTGCGGCAGCACACATCGCTGTGTGTAAAGCCGCAGGAGCAAGGAACTTCACCTTACCTGCCGCCGGCTGCAATGAGAAGGACGGAGGTGGGCGGGATGTTTACATCCTGCTCATCTCCGCCCCTCCACTTCAATTGGCCGCCTGCCGTGTGACGTCGCTGTGACGCCGCACGACCCGCCTCCTTAGGAAGGAGGCGGATCGCCGGCCAGAGGGACGTCGCACGGCAGGTATGTGCGTGTGAAACTGCCGTAGCGATAATAATCTCTACGGCAGCTTTCACTAGATATTGCACGTGCGACGGGGGCGGGACTATCGCTGCAGCATCGGTAACACATTGTTACCGATGTCGCAGCGTGCAAAGCCCGCCTAAGGGTCTCAGACAGTAATCTGATTCAATTCCCAAAAATCCAAACAAGAGCAGAGACCCTCATTTTTCTTCTTAACGAAGAAGCACCCTGTCACCACGGGCGAAGAGGAGGATCTGACATGTCCCTTCTCCATACTATCAGCTATGTAATCTTTCATGGCCTGTCTCTCTGGGCCAGAAAGAATATACAATCGGGGCTTGGGAAGTTTTGCAGCAGGAAGCAGATTAATGGGACAGTCATATACACGATGGGGAGGGTCTGTACGGATCACCTTGGCGGACTTCAAGCCATTTGATGAGGCTTCCGGAGATGTGGAAGGGTTCTTCAAGAACTTTGAGCAGCAGTGTGCCGTGATGGAGGTGCCCCACTCTGGCTGGATGTGTTTGTTACTGGGACTCCTGCACGAAAGCCTAGCAGAGGCTTATCACACCATTGACTCACAGCAGAACCGGGATTACAACATTGTTAAGCGGACTATCCTGGGTTACCATGCCATCACCCCGACTCACATGGGGCACAGTTCCGAGACCTCCCATGCACCACGGGGGGATCGTTTAGGATGTATGCCCATAAGATGTCCCAGGCATGTCGGAGATGGCTGGAAGCGGAAGACGCCTTCACTGTGGAAGACGTTATGCAGGTATTTCTTATAGAACAATTCATTTTTAAGTGTCCCTCCCAAATATGGGAATGGGTCAGAGAACGCACGCCGTGCACCTTGGATAGAGCTGCAGCCCTGGCTGATGAGGCCCTTACTATCCGACTGCAATGGAGGAGGCTTATGGACAATAAGCCACAGTCTGATCCTACTGCGCCTCGGCCCTCTCCAGTTATACCTGCCCCTCCACCCAGCTGCAGGCCGATCACATCCACGTCTCACAATTCTGGGCCCCAACAGTTCCGACCACGCCCTCTGGGAATCACAGAGAGGAGATGTTATGGGTGTGGGCAACCTGGGCACCTGTAATACAGTTGTCACGCAAGGACTCGGAGGGACCCCCATGTACCTCCACCTCGTCCAGTGCATTTTGTGCATTCCATCCAGCCTGAGGAAAAGTTACCACCACCTTCAGTGGTGTGTACACCTGACCCCTGTACCATAGATGCCCCTGTTGGAGTTGTATGGCCTCTGGCCTTTGTCACTAGATTCTCCTACTGCCTTCTCCAGAATGCATATTGGAATGAGTACGATGCAGAGGAGATGTTATCGATGTGGGCAGCTTGGGCATTTGCAAGACACTTGCCCTGCTTTTCGATTGAGGAATGACCTTGCACAAAATCGACCTGTTCATTCTCTACAGCCAAACACAATGGGGGCAGAGTTCTCACCCCTTCAAGTTGACTTGCCTAATGACTCAGACACTAATGGTTGGCCACTAGGGGTTTATGGGGTGCAAGCCACAGCCCCGAGTTCCTCTTACCATCAAAGTAAGCACTTACAAGAGGTCGTGCAGGATGGGCAGAGAGTTATTGGATTTTGTGACTCTGGGGCATTTCTCACAACAGCTGATCCCCGGGTGGTTCGGTCAGAGGCGATACATCATGGACCAGGGATTGTTATTGAATTGGCTGGAGGAGAAATGAGGAATATCCCAAAGGCGACTGTAGATCTGGACTTTGGCTTTGGGGTCAAGCAATGTGTGGTTGGGGTGATGAGCGGCCTGCCTGCAGATATTCTCCTAGGAAATGATGTGGGAGCTCTACAATGCCGATTTGTGGGTGCAGGAAACACAGTGTGAGTGAAGGAGGACACAAAGGGAAGCTTGTCCTTCCAACTCTATTGATGACAAGGGACTATCCACAGCTGAGCAACATGGACTTAAGTGAGGGGGACAGAGGTCTGTGTAGACCTCATGGCATACTCACTTATTAAAAAGGAGGGAGAAGTTGTGATGGTGGGATATTCTGGGTCATGTATCATGTTGTGTAAGTTCGTATTTTACACTTGGTTCACTGTCCATTATTTGTATTGCTTGTGTGTACATTTTATTGTCTGTAGGTAATCACCCCCTGTAGTGTTCCTGTTCCTAGGTCTGGGGGAAGGGGGCCAGGGATCCACCTAAACTCTCTGCTTATCTTACCTCTGCTTACTCTCTGCTTACAGGATTGAACCTCTGAGGTAAAAGCTGCAGCTCATCAGAGAGACCTGGACACTTATCGCTTACTGGACTATATTCGTGTTTCTTTACTATTTTTACCCTCTGTGGTGGATTATGTTCTGGTCCATTTGATTTTCTTGGAATAAATATTCTTGGATTGTACAGCCATCTCTCGCTCTATTGATTGTGTGATATGGGAAAAGGACCCAGTCACACCACCATTCTATAGTACAGGTAATATACAGGAAGTGATATACAGTACAGGTAATATATAGGTAGTGATGTTCTGTAGTACAAGTAACATTATATGGATATTATACCAGCACTTATATTGCACACACCTGTAACATATATTATTGTATATTCTGTTTATTATACTGTACAGCTAATATGCAGGTAAGGATATGTAACTATAGAGGTAATATACTATAGTTTTATCTTCACTTTAGTGTTCTTGTTACTGTCAGGCATTTACAGTTCGGATATTGGGGAGGGCTAAACATCGAGGTTTGGGTTAGCCGGAGTTCTGGTCAGATTTAGGCTTTGGGTCAGGGAGGTGGGTGAATCACTAATTGACTATGATGTGGTGAAGGGTCAGAGCTTGGCTCTGAATTACCTTTAAGTCCTCAGTTTCCTCTGCAAGCAGAACGTTTAGGAGAAGGGCTAATTGCTAGTCAGTGTCTCAGAGTTATCATTGGGATTGGGATAGGACTAGAGCGAACTCTCCTGGCAATCACTATGGCCACCATCCAAGGAAGAAATCTGAAGGAACATGAATGCAGGTCACTCTCTGAGGGTCTGAGGCCCCGGGGAATGTGCTTGGATTATTTTGTATATGCAGAAAACATCATCCCCATAACATGATTAAGTTATTCTTCACCAGACACTATTGACCCCTGCGTTTGGTATTCCTCTTTTCAAATTTACTTTTATTGAATAAAACAGTTTTGAGACTTACGGAGGTTCGTAGTTACAGACGAGTAGATGTATATTCGAGTCATCAAATCCTTCAACTTTTTCACAAAATTTCTCTCCACAACCGACACGTTCAGTATCAGCCCAGACCATCTAAGACAGAAAGGAAAGGCATGAAAGGTTAGGAAGATGTGTAATTCCTTGTCTGTCTCTCTCTCTCTCATTCCCTGTCTGTCTGTCTCTGTCTCTCTCTCTCATTCCGTCTGTCTCTGTCTCCTTCATTCCCTGTAGTCTCTGTCTCTCTCTCATTCCCTGTGTGTCTCTCTCTCATTCCCTGTCTGTCTCTCTCTCTCATTCCCTGTCTGTCTCTGTCATTCCCTGTCTGTCTCTCTCTCATTCCCTGTCTGTCTCTCTCTCATTCCCTCTCTCTCATTCCCTGTCTGTCTCTGTCATTCCCTGTCTGTCTCTCTCTCATTCCCTGTCTGTCTCTCTCTCATTCCCTCTCTCTCATTCCCTGTCTGTCTCTCTCTCTCATTCCCTGTCTGGCTCTGTCATTCCCTGTCTGTCTCTCTCTCATTCCCTGTCTGTCTCTCTCTCTCATTCCCTGTCTGTCTCTCTCTCATTCCCTGTCTGTCTCTCTCTCATTCCCTCTCTCTCATTCCCTGTCTGTCTCTCTCTCGTTCCCTGTCTGTCTCTCTCTCATTCCCTGTCTGTCTCTCTCTCGTTCTCTGTCTGTCTCTCTCTCATTCCCTGTCTGTCTCTCTCTCATTCCCTGTCTGTCTCTCTCTCATTCCCTCTCTCTCATTCCCTGTCTGTCTCGCTCTCATTCCCATGTCTGTCTCGCTCTCGTTCCCTGTCTGTCTCTCTCACTCCCTGTCTGTCTCTCTCTCATTTTCTGTCTGTCTCTGTCTCTCTCTCATTCCCTGTCTGTCTGTGTGTGTGTGTGTGTGTTATTCTTATCCCTGTACTTTGCAGAGTTTTACCATAGATCCAAAGGCTATAAAGAGGGTCATAATCGTTACCATTAAATGGGGGAGACAGATGTGAAAATTTATATTCTATGTGGTGAGGGGCACGAAGAAGGACATCGCTACTTTAGGCCACATTAACATATTTTAGATTCTTTGGGTATTTGCGGTGTGAACCCACTGGTCTTGGTACAGTGGCCTTTGCTCAGTAGCAGGACGGTGGTGACATTTGGTCATGGAATGGTGACGTTATTTTGCAATGTATTATTAGCCTTTATATGGTGGGTGTTGTTCAGTAACACTATGTAGTAGTATGTGTTATTTCTGACTATAAGCTGCCCCCAGTAACATGTATAATGATAATTATGATATTTTATTTTTTTTGTTTTTTTATCGGTGGGGGGCCCCATTCAGACTTTTGCTATGGGGCCCCATGATTTCTATGTACGCCCCTGATACTGGGTTAGAATTCTGCCATCATTTCACCATGTGCATAAAAAAATTGCATTAAATATACCATCACAGAGATAATGCACATGAGGTAACCATGTTGATCAAAAAGTGAAGAGTCAGTATTACAATCTATTTGCAAGGCAGAAACCCCTAAGACCCCACAGTGTATTACCTATGCTGAGGGGGACCCACACACCACTCCTCACCACTAGGATTGGTATACCCAGCTTGCTGCCCGAGCAGCATGCACAAGACTTTCAAATCCCCGCAATCTTGACAATCGTGGTCTTCATATTTAAGTTTACGAAGAACCATTTCCAAGTGCTCGTAGGTTTCCTTGAGGTGTACGGAATGACCTACAGGGATGGAAGCATAAAAAGTGCCATTGTGGAGTAAAGCTGCTTTGAGACTTCTTTTTGAAGAATCTATAAAAAGACGCCATTGCGCTGAATCATATTGGATCATGAATTGACCCATCAAACCTTCGACATCGATGCAATAAACCAACTTATCTTCCTGGGCAAAGTAATGTACGAACTCGTCTTCACGATGTCTAAATCATGAGAAAGACACTCCTGGCAGCAACAAATTCTTGCTTTTGAGCCTTGAGCCGAGTAACTCAGCGGCATCTTTGGGAAGATTTAAGTCTCTTACCAAATCATTCATCTCCTACTGGGAAAACAACTTTGGTCTTGTATCATCTTCAAAGTCAGAACTTGATTCATCTGGTTCTGGTTCAGGTATGACTCCACCTTCATCGGACATAGTTATCTCTTCCAAGGTAGCAGGGGCCTTGGGTACTGGTATATATGTGCCATGGGGGATGGGACGAATTGCTGAGTGAATATTGGGGTATGAAATGGAATGCTTCCATTTGTTAGGGTGAACTCTTAACCAGAGATCACTTGTTGCCTACTGCTTGGACTAATTGGTGTGGATCGAGTGCATGCTTGAAAAATAAGATCAGACACACTGTCGGATATTCATCCTTCCTCGACCAAAGTCGGCCCAGACTCTGCCTGATTTATTCAAGGGCATGCCTTTATATAACCTAGGAAAGGGGCATGGTCAGCCCTACAGTGAGCATACTTGGATGTGTCCAGTGGTCAGTGGGTTGAACAATGTGTTAGTCCATGAGCTGATTGGTGGGCGTCATTGTAGGCGGGTCTATGACATCATTGGATGGATCCATGGTGATGGTGATGGGAGGGACGTCATCTGGTGGATCCATGCTGATGGTAGAGTCTGTGATGTCATCGGGGGCCATGCTGGTTTCCTCTGAAAACTGACTGGTTTATGTATAGAGAATTGATTTCATTGAACACACTTCTCACAGTGCTCTATGTCCAGAGGTTAATTAAGTATTTCATCTTATGGCTCTCCTGAACAGTCCCCCCTAAATACTTTATTAACCTTCTGACCCTACCATGGTCCTCTAACACATCAGCTGTAATGCTTTAACTGCAACTTTTTTCGTTTTGCTATCTGCTATACAAGAAATGCTAAGCCTTTGCCCCCGCTGGTACAGACTGTTGATCAGAGAGTTGATCACTTCCCACACACACAGTTCACAGAGGCATAGGTAATGTCCCAGTCCTTAGAACAGACTATTTAATACTGAAAAGCTCACCCAGATTTTGATATTAATCAATTAGAAAGAGTACAGCCTGCTTTACACCCTACGATCCAGCATACAATATCGTATGTGCGGCACGTTCAATTTGTTGAACGTGTCACACAAACGAGTAACCCCCGTCACACGTACTTACCCATCTATACGACTACGATGTGGGCAGCGAACGTCCACTTCCTGGAGTGGGAGGGACGTTCGGCGTCACAGCGACGTCACGCAGCAGCCGGCCAATAGAAGCGGAGGGGTGGAGATGAGCGGGACGTAAACATCCCGCCCACCTCCTTCCTTCCGCATTGTCGGCCGGGAGCCGCAGGACGCAGGTAAGATCTGTTCATCGTTCATCGTTCCCGGGGTGTTACACACACGATGAACAACCTGTCGTTCAATTTATGAGAAAAGAACGACGTGCATGCGATGAACGTTTTACCGTTCAATCGCAATCGCACATAGCTGTTACACACTACAATGTACCTTACGATGCCGGATGTGCGTCACTTACGACGTGACCCCGCCGACACATCGTAAGATATATGGTAGTGTGTAAAGCGGCCTTTAGGCAATTGTAAGAATAAGCTTCTTACTGTTATGCTGCAGCTTTTAGCATTAATGTTTCTGAAAGACTGATTCTCAATCAACATCTGAGTGCTGTCCGCGTCTTTGAGACTTTTCTACCTGAATACACCTGATTGTATCACAACTCTAATGGATCTTTTCTTGTCTCGGGTCCATAATCTATCACCAGGAGGCCTTTAACAAGATTTCCCTTACGCATGGATCCGATTACTTTCAGTAACACAGAGTAGCACTTTTACGGCTTCAAATACCAACAAAAAAGACAATACCAGTTACCTACAAGTGTATGTGTGACGCCCTGGGCAAGCCAGGGGTCACAGGTCATCACACCACCACACCTTACACCCCAGTTAGGAACATCAAGGCTACCAAAACCCTTGTTGCCTTCCTCCAGGGGCTGATGTTCACACCAGGGGATGGGCCAGGCAGTTGGCTCCGCCCACCGAGGAGTTCACAGCCCTGGAGGCGGGAAGAACCAGGCAGTTGAGTTTAGGGGAGTGAAGTAGAAGGAAGTGGTAGAGGAGCTAAGTGAAGTGAAAGTGAAGTAGTAGTGGAGAAAAGAGGAAAAGAGTAAAAGTGAGAGTAGTAAAGCCTGAAGTTGGTCCGGCTGTGTGCAGGACAGTGTCAGCAAGGTCAGCAACGGCAGTGATTGTCTGGAGGGGGACTGCTCGGAGGTTGCTGGAAGGACTGCGGACGGGTAGTGGCCCGGCGGTCTGGAGCAGTATACAAAGAACAGTCAGCACCAGGGCAGGGGCCTCTTGGACCCCGGCAAGGCTAGGAGTCGCCATAATTTGCCAAATCCGTCAGTGAAGGGGACGTCTGTCTCCAAACAACCAAGTCCCGATTGAAGGCAACAGTCCAACCATTAAGGAGGAACACCGCCACCGCCAGGGCACCAGTTCCTCGGGGCCAGCGTCTGCGGGCAAAGTAGGGCTCCTCCGGCCCATATCCAAGCCGGGGAGCGGGTTACCGGTGGGAACTTATCGCTACCAACACAGGAACATTAGGTGCAGGACAAAGGGACATCACCGTCACCTACTGGGAGAGCAAGTGCAGCCGTCCGTGGGAACCATCTTTCCAGCCGTGTGTTTTACCAAAAACTGTGTCAATGTCTCAGGCTGAGTGAGTACCACAGTGCCGCAAGGCACAGCGCGGCCCCTGCGTCCCTGCACCCCACCAAGCCCTGCATCTCCCACCTCCTCACTGGGCCCCGGGATCACCAACCCCTACCCACGGAGGGGCAACACAACAACTGGCTGTTCCACATCATCACTCCCGGGATCCCCATACAGAGCAGCGGTGGTGTCAACAAATCACCACAACCGTGGGTGGCGTCACGGACAATATACTTTATCCCAAAACCCAATCCCCTTTCACTCACGGGCGAGGAGCGCCGCTCGAGACCCCCGGGATCCGGCCCACCGCTCGAGCCACCACTGAGCAGCAGCAGCCGGACCCGAGCAGAGGGGTGAGCGCAGTGCTGACACCCTCCTCCCTGCCCGCGACAACTTGGCGTCACGAACAGGATCTTATCGCTCTGCCGTTGGGTAGAGGTGCGCCTTGTGACCGCCGGAGGTATCCGGCTGAAAAATTTCAGAAGTCGCCATCTTTGGCGCGAAAAGTTCCCGCTCGAGCGTCTTCTCGAGTAGCAGAGGCGCGAAGGCCAAAACCCCGCCCTGATAGAGGAGTGGCCAGAGAGAAGCTAAGGGGGACGCGATGGCGGCTGGTTGCATGTGAGAGCAGCTATAAAAGCAGGGAGTCCAGGACTCTGCCGTCACCCTGTTCCTGGAAGAAGTCATCATGTGGATGCCGTCCCGCAACACCGTAGCCCCCGCGCCTGGAACCGCGGCGTGGGTGGAGATCCGGACCGCGCAGCTCTACCAACGGCTGCAGGTCAAGATGCAGCTCCTCATGGAGGAGTGGGAGGCTGACATGGCGGACGTTATAGCAGCCGTGCGGAGACGCGAGGAGGAAGCGGAGGAAGGGAGGGTGAGTGACCCCCCCGATGCCCTGGAAGGGCCGGTCATCGCGGCTGCGGGACCCGGTCCAAGCCCTCTCCCCCCGCCGCCTCCCTCGCCACCCGTCTCGGAGGCCGTGACCCCGCCACTAGGCCTGCTACCACCGCAACCGGTAGCAATACCCAGCGTCCCCGCCCAGGCGGGCCGACCTGTAGCCGGAGCCCGTAGTCGACCGGAGGTGTTGCCCTGGAAGGTCCCAAAGACTGAACCGGAGGCATCCCCTGAAAAGTCCCCCGAGCCGGAGCTGATGACCCGCTCCGAGCCGAAGGCCCAGCAGCGTAAAGCCCCTGTGCCCATCCCCCACACCTCGGCTGAGGTAGCGCCGGGTTGTAGCTGTAAGGCAGCGCCCAAGGCCAAGACACCGCGGGACCCGCCGCCCAGATTCCTGACAGTGGGCAACGTCCAGAATGTCCCGCGGGGCCCAACCCGTGCGCCGGAGCTCGCAGCAGCGCCGTATTGGGATAGGGAGCCGGTACCGCTGGGCCTGGGGATCGGTGAACGGGAGAGGAAGAAGGCCGAGCTGGTGGCCCGAGCGATAAGGGAGAAGGAAAATCTCCGCCAGGCCACGTTCCATGTCCGGGGTCCACTGTACGAGGGGCAGGTGAGGCGGTTTGATGTCCGCCGGGGCTATGGGTTTATATATGAACCGGGCCTGGAGGCCGAAGTGTTTATAGCCCGGCGGGATGTGAATGCCCACCTGCCTGAAGAGCACCCTGGCCGTAACCTAATGCCGGGTGACATTGTCCAGTATACCCGGCACTGTGGAGAGAGGGGGTGGTTCGCCCTGGATGCCAAACTGAGGGGCAGCCAAGAGAGCAGAGTGAGTCCTGCACCCCCTCCCTCGGATGACGCTGAAAGTCCGGAGTAGGGCAGCGGATGCCCGCTGCAGCAGTCCCCGTTGGGACCACCACTGAAGTTGTATTTGTTTGAAAGTTTTGAAAGATGATGAAGCAATGATAACCGAAGAAGTGACCTGATTGACCGTGATTGGAAAACCGGCCGTTGCCGGCACTGTTGTCCCCGTGGGGATCGTTTAAAAATTGTTTTGCATGGAGGACTTTCCATGGACAAGCCCGTGAACTTGCAGGGCAACCACAAACGTTAGTGGCTTGTAAATAAGTTGTTTACCGTTACCGTTACCGTTTCCGCATTGCCGCCTCCGGAGAGGCAGGTTGGAGGGAGGGCCCTCAGCAGAGCAGGCTGGGGCCCAGCCACCACAGGAACCGGTGGCTACCCTCTGGAGGGGAAGGACAGATCCCGCTCGGGTAACGTGTGCTGGACTTGGGGACAAGGGGTGCTGCCTGGGTTTTAGGGGCAGCATCAGGGCCAGGTTGCTTGGGTGGGAGAGAGCGGAAACCGTGACTGTGAACCGTTTTGCAACGTTTAAGTAAAGTGCCTCCCGTTATGGGAAGAAGTAATAAAAATGTATATATGTTACCGTTTTACTTTTATATATTTACAGAAAATAAAACCGGTGTTGGACGGGCAGCCCGCGGACAGTCTGCATTTTGTTAAGGGGGAATGTGACGCCCTGGGCAAGCCAGGGGTCACAGGTCATCACACCACCACACCCTACACCCCAGTTAGGAACATCAAGGCTACCAAAACCCTTGTTGCCTTCCTCCAGGGGCTGATGTTCACACCAGGGGGTGGACCAGGCGGTTGGCTCCGCCCACCAAGGAGTTCACAGCCCTGGAGGCGGGAAGAACCAGGCAGTTGAGTTTAGGGGAGTGAAGTAGAAGGAAGTGGTAGAGGAGCTAAGTGAAGTGAAAGTGAAGTAGTAGTGGAGAAAAGAGGAAAAGAGTAAAAGTGAGAGTAGTAAAGCCTGAAGTTGGTCCGGCTGTGTGCAGGACAGTGTCAGCAAGGTCAGCAACGGCAGTGATTGTCTGGAGGGGGACTGCTCGGAGGTTGCTGGAAGGACCGCGGACGGGTAGTGGCCCGGCGGTCTGGAGCAGTATACAAAGAACAGTCAGCACCAGGGCAGGGGCCTCTCGGACCCCGGCAAGGCTAGGAGTAGCCATAATTTGCCAAATCCGTCAGTGAAGGGGACGTCTGTCTCCAAACAACCAAGTCCCGATTGAAGGCAACAGTCCAACCATTAAGGAGGAACACCGCCACCGCCAGGGCACCAGTTCCTCGGGGCCAGCGTCTGCGGGCAAAGTAGGGCTCCTCCGGCCCATATCCAAGCCGGGGAGCGGGTTACCGGTGGGAACCCATCGCTACCAACACAGGAACATTAGGTGCAGGACAAAGGGACATCACCGTCACCTACTGGGAGAGCAAGTGCAGCCGTCCGTGGGAACCGTCTTTCCAGCCGTGTGTTTTACCGAAAACTGTGTCAACGTCTCAGGCTGAGTGAGTACCACAGTGCCGCAAGGCACATTGCGGCCCCTGCGTCCCTGCACCCCACCAAGCCCTGCATCTCCCACCTCCTCACTGGGCCCCGGAATCACCAACCCCTACCCACGGAGGGGCAACACAACAACTGGCTGCTCCACATCATCACTCCCGGGATCCCCATACAGAGCAGCGGTGGTGTCAACAAATCACCACAACCGTGGGTGGCATCATGGACAATATACTTTATCACAAAACCCAATCCCTTTTCACTCACGGGCGAGGAGCGCCGCTCGAGACCCCCGGGATCCGGCCCACCGCTCGAGCCACCACTGAGCAGCAGCAGCCGGACCCGAGCAGAGGGGTGAGCGCAGTGCTGACACCCTCCTCCCCGCCCGCGACATATGTTATCCTTAACAAGTCACTTAAACCCTTAAAATAATTGGTTGGTTCAGGTCAGATAATGTTTTTCCCACCATGAGCCCTTATTTGTGTAATGTTCCTGTACCCATTGTTCCCTTTTCATAGTTATTTTCCATGTTTCATCCCCAATCTAGAAATTCTCCATAAGGTTCTATGTGAGATAATCCAGCACTATGTGTGTTGTGACCCTCATTCTGCTGGTACGATGGACTCTTTACAGCGGTTGTTGTCTCCAGATGGGTTTTCCCTCAAGTTTCATGAAAGTTGCTGTGGTTGGGAAAAGCTGGATCGGTCCATCTGATTCTGACTCATGGCTCTTTCTAACTTGTCTTTTTAGGATCACCCAGTCTCCTGGCTTGAGACCACGTGCTCCTAACACTGATTTAGGATCTGGAATTGGAGGATACACATGTAACACACTATATAGGCAGTTGTATAAGGCTCGTACATCACTGGTCAGGATATCACACTGTATCTGAAGCATCTGTGAGAAATATAATCACATTGTAGGTTCTAAACCAAAAATATCTTATATAAAAATCTAATTGTCAAGGAAAAGGAAAACGAACATTTGTTACATGATTTGCCAGCGTCCACCATTATCTTGTGGATCGTTACATTTTTATGTTATAATCATTAAAATTCCAAACATACACCCATGTGAGTAACTATAGACACAATTAGATATTCCAATAAAGGAGGGGGCAGGGATTGGGGCAATAGCCCTAAACTCTCCCTACCTCGCAGCGGAGGTCGGCACCCTATAAGGCGAATTGGCGCCCCCGCTCACCGACGGCTCACCTTCACTATCCCTACACTGCTAAGCTAATATGTGCTGCTAATGTCAGTGAGGGAATATAGAAACCGTGAGATACAGGGATAAAGAGGCGTCAATATGCAAGTATATATACAATTCATTCCCAAAGATGAAATATTCACACTCTGTATTTTACATAGCTGTTTGGTAGCTTAAGTCAATATGATCTAGCAAATTCAAGAACCAAACCCTAAAAGAAATTAAATATCTCACATGTATAACATGTACCCACTGTATCAATATAATAATAAGGCTAGGTAAAGTCATGAGGAGATCTTGTCCAATCACAGACCCTCCACTGTCCAATTCACACTCAGACTAATAAAATAAACGCATATTTATCAGCCACTTAGCATGAAAGAAGCCCAACGCGTTTCTCCCCTCGTCACAATGTCAGACGGGTTCATCAGGGGCATCCCCAGTACTGTAAGATCTCTATAATGACCTCTGCTATAGAATATGCACTTTTACCACTTTTTAGGAACTCCATCTTTACATACCACCAGCATCCTGAGTTTTTCAGCAGTAACGTTTTCCATACAGGATATGTTTCACAGCAGGCCTGAAAAGAAATTCACAAAACATGCACAAAACTCATATAAACCTACTCATGGTAGATGTATATGACTAATCTGCAATCACCGGAGCAGTAGAGCGGATGAGGGGGGTGTTTCTACGAGGTCTTTACAGTTTTTTCTACCTTAATAGGCACACACCTTACAAGACTGGATGTGTCTGGCCACCTGGGTACTGAAGCAGTGGTGCTGCCCATATCTTGTCCACCATCACGCTCTTTGTCACGTGCTTATTGGTTACCTGGGCCACTATTGAGTAGAGCACTCATGGCAGAGAAAGCTTACCGCCCTTTATTCACAGACCTTCCTCAGTCAGCTGGCTCCCTGCGTCTCACACTCCGTTCCTTGCTGAATCACTTGTTCCTGTAGGGATTTAAGAACACAAGGAGTGACAGATGTCACGGACGTGACAGGTGCCACCGAGGTATGGTTCTGGTCTGCATTGGTAAAGGACTCTCAACTCTAGGCCCGTTCACTGCTTCTTTGATAACAGGAGAGCCTCCACCTGGGCTCACACCCACTCTATGGTCTTTATAAGTTTATCACATCACAATCCACATTTGACTATCTTACCCCCCTCCGCTCTACGAACCACAGTGATTGCAAATCTTCATCTCGTTCTCCTATTCCGATGGGAGAGGAACGAGTGATTCGATTTTTATTACCTCATGTTGCGTAACCTCAGCATATCCAGTGCAGAATCAACCAGCATCTTGGTATCTGCATCCATCTACAGAAAAACTCAAAATCTGCATTAGTAATGGGCTCATCTGAGACATGGTCAAAACCTGACAATTCTTGTTACATCAGAGCAATCATGAGATATATGTATGTCTGCTGTATCCTACATTACAGGTAAAAATATAAAGAAAACGTAATAGAAAAACTCAATTGATGAACAAATTAAAACCTTAAATAATACGTGTGACTTTCCACATCATCTTTCCCCCCCTTTTTGAATCTATTAACCAAAACAAAATTAGATTCAAAAAGTGTGTGGCCCCGGAGCTCTACATTTAGGTATAAAAGTCACATTGTGTAGATTGCACCTAACTGGGAACACTATAAATA
This sequence comes from Anomaloglossus baeobatrachus, assembly GCF_048569485.1. NCBI lineage: Eukaryota > Metazoa > Chordata > Amphibia > Anura > Aromobatidae > Anomaloglossus > Anomaloglossus baeobatrachus. The sequence goes on along the minus strand of NC_134353.1, from coordinate 1,080,643 downwards.
TTGTGTTATGTGTAACCTTATAATGGAAAACTATTTCAATGGCTTTTTTTAACCTTTGCTTGGACCACAGAAATCTGCATTACAATCTTTCTTTTTATAAAAAAGAAAGCAGATTATTCAATACATTATATATAAAACACAGAATGCCATAAATCATCCACATTCCTAAAACCAAATGATTGTAATTATTAATAAATATATTATTAATAAAGATTATTATTATTATTAGTAACAATAACGTAACACAACCTCTGGATATAGAGGCGTTCATATTTGCAAAATTGAGGACATTATCAGCATCTCTGTGATACTGTCCTATAACTTGAAGGGATAAAAGAATCTAGAACAAATAAACTGGCCATGTGGGAACAGATATGAAAAATAAAAATTAATTTTCCAAACAAATCACCACAAAATGCTGATTTGCCATAGAAAATTACCTGATTAAACAGACTTCTATGCTCCACAGACATGTCCACAGTTAATTTTTATTCCTTTAGGATAAAATTATTAAAATAAAAAGCTATTGTCAATGACTTTTTTCTAATATAATTTACAATGAATTAAATGTGGAAAAACCCTTATGTTTGGCCTGCTCTTTCACAACTTGCCCACAATAGATACCACTATGCAAGGAGAGACAAAAATTCTGCTCTACAAGTTTTTAACGTTGCTCCTCCCCCCACACCAGATGCAAACAGGCTTCTTCAGCTGCAGGACACAAGTCAAATCTCCCTTCTTCTGTTGGATATATACATCTTCTATTGATTTTTTTTTCCCCAACCCCTGAACCAAACAGGGCTTCTCATTTTTTGCAGAACAGGACAAGCCAAATGTTTTTCCTCACTTGGATATATTTATTTATTTTCATCAGATCTGTTTTAAGGTACGTTTCTTTTAAGGTTTTTCTCTTATTCTTTTATTGATTACTAATTAATAAGACATTCCTCCTTTTGACTGTCCTGACTCAATCCAACCTGCACACTGGATCTATATTGTCTTCCACAACTACCCAATCATTCAATATTCCATCTTTTACCCTGTTTCCCCGAAAATAAGACACTGTCTTATATTTTTTTTTTTGCCCTGAAAAAAGCACTATGTCTTATTTTCAAGGGGTGTCTTATTCTCGAGGAGACATGGTTGAGGGTAAGTTTACCCCCCACAAAAAGCAGACCCCCCCATCCCAGGATCGTCATACTTACCAGCCCCAGGCGCCTGTATGGCTCCCAGATCCTTCTGTGATCTCCCATCAGGTACGCTGCATGCCTCCCCTGTGTCTGGCTGACATCAGATCTCACACACACACACACACACACACACACACACACACACCAGATCACACTCACTCACACACAAACACACACCCACCCCACTTCTTCTTACCCACCCCACGATCCCAGCAGCTGTGCTGCACGCCGTGCTCTTCAGCCTCCTGCCAACACTCACAGATCCGATCGCTTACGTTCACACACAGTCACACATCAGACAGTATACATGCACACATCTGATCGCATACACTCACACATACAAACGCACACACACCCCACTTCTTCCTGTGCCCGCCAGTGGGCGGTCCCAGCAGCTGTGCTGCACGCCGTGCTCCTAATGCCTTCTGCCGACACTCACAGATCCGATCGCATACACTCACACACACACACACTCACACATCAGACAGCATACACGCACACATCCAATCGCATACACTCACACACACATACGATGGCATACACTCACACACATCCGATCGCATACACTCACACACACACTGACGATATCGCACATACGCGCTCACACAATCACAACATCCGGAGATACCACATGCTTCCGGCCATGTGATCCTCCGGCAGGTCCTGGAAGGTCACTGCACGCACAGTATCGCCGCCGAGAAGCAAGCGATATCACTGGATGTTGTGAGTGTGTGGATGCGATCTGATGTGTGTGTGAGGTGTGTGTGAGAGTGAGTGTGATCTGATGTGTGTGTGTGTCTGTTCTTATGTGTGTGTGTGTGTGTGTGTTCCGCCGCTGCAGGACCTTGATGCGCTCACCTGCTCCCGGTCGGCTTCTGGTAAGTATGATCGGGGGGGTCTTCTTTCTTCTGTCTTCTCTCTTCTGGGGGTGACCGCTGCCTATAATGAAGTGTCCTGCAGTGTCTTTAACTCTTTCACCACTGCATGACACTTCATTATTGACCGCAGCTATGTCTTATTTTCAGGGGATGTCTTATATTAAAGCATCCCTGAAAACTCCTGCTATGTCTTATTTTCGGGGGACGTCTTATTTTCGGGGAAACACGGTAGTACTATAAACGTTTACTAACACTTCATAGGTTATTCAGTGAGAGCAGTTTTGTCAACTTCACTGAGGGCTCCACACAGATTTACTAACAAAATGGCCACTGCAAGAATAGCACATGGCTTCTTTGTGTAAGGGCGGGTGAACCACGTGAGTGGGGGAAGGGAGAAACTGATTTTTTTTTTCTTTTTCTCAACTATTTTCATCCCATATTCTATAGTCTGTGTTTTTTTACATACACACACACACACATTTTATTTATGTCATATACACACATATTCAGATATCCACAGTCCTGGTCCAACTACAGTTAAAAACACTCATTTTTCTGTCCAAGTATGTAGTACTCCATCCAATCCGTTGTTCAGACATTCAAACAACCTATGGTCTTCTGGTTACTTTACACATGCTCTGTCTTAAAATGGCTGCCCCCAGGAATAGCAAATGGCTTATCTCACACCTCCCCCCACTAACTTCCTTTCTTTGTCTCAAACATGCCTCGGCCACCATGTGTTTCATCCACCATTTTGGCATGTGGCAGGGAAAAAGGACCTCACATCTGCTCCAACTCTCTCTCTCCTATTTTTGTAGTCTGTACTTATATATATATTTCTACACACACACACACACACACACACACACACACACACGTCCACGATCTAAGGGGTACTTTGCACGCTGCGACATCGCAAGCCGATGCTGCGATGCCGAGCGCGATAGTCCCTGCCCCCGTCGCAGCTGCGATATCCTTGTGAGAGCTGCTGTAGCGAACATTATCGCTACGGCAGCTTCACATGAACTCACCTGTCCTGGGACGTCGCTCTGGCCGGCGACCCGCCTCCTTATTAAGGGGGCGGGTCGTGCGGCGTCACAGCGATGTCACACGGCAGGCGGCCAATAGGAGCGGAGGGGCGGAGATGAGCGGGATGTAAACATCCCGCCCACCTACTTCCTTCCGCATATCCTACGGAAGCCGCGGTGACGCCGGTAGGAGATGTTCCTCGCTCCTGCGGCTTCACACACAGCGATGTGTGCTGCCGCAGTAGCGAGGAACAACATCGGACCGTCGCGTCAGCGTAATTATGGATTACGCCGACGCTGCACCAATGATACGATTATGACGCTTTTGTGCTCGTTAATCGTATCATCGAACCTTTACACACTACGATGTCGCATGCGATGCCGGAAGTACGTCATTTTCAATTTGACCCCACCGACATCGCACCTGCGATGTCGTAGTGTGCAAAGCCCGCCTAAGTCTAATTATAGATAAAAACACTTATTTTTCTGTCTAAGTATATAATAGTCCACCCAGTCTTTGTTCAAACATTTACAGAGCCCATGCTCTTCTTCACACATCCCCCGACTCACTTCCTTTTCTTTTTTTAAACCATGCATGCCTTGTCCACCATTTTAAAATCGGACCTAAAATGGCTGCCACCAGGAATAGCACATGGTTTATCTCACACATCCGCCGACTCACTTCCTTTTCTTTGTCTCAACCATGCCTCAGCACCATGTGCTTCATCCACCATTTTAGCATGTGGCAGGGAAAAACTGACCTCACATCTGCTCAAACTCTTTCTCTCTTATTTTCTGAAACTTTTATGGATACACACACAAACACACAAAAGGATGACTCACAACTGAACACTAAGTAAAGTTTTGTTAAGTCTGCAGCAGGCGCCTCGTCACGGTGTCCCTGCCCAGTTTCTACATGGACCGTAATTCATAAAGACACCAATGGTGTCACCCCTGGCTACAAGGTGCCTGTAACAGCCGATTCACGTCCAGCGCTCTTTCTAGATTCCAAGACACCTCATACCAATTATATCACCCAAGCTTGCGCTAAGCCTCAATGGTATCCGTAGCAGCCATTTCACGTCCAGCGTTAGGCCCCAAGACTACCACGTACCAGCCACAACGCGCAACTTAAACACTATGCCCCAATAGTATCCGTACCAGCCATTCCACGCTACACTGCGCTAGGCCTTAAGATTAAAATATGCGAAGTATACTTTTTTCACAAAGTCTGTAATATTCAGCTGTTGCTTCAACACTGTATATTCACCACAAATGTAACAGAAACTGTCAGGCGAATTAATACACTTCCGCTGAGCCATAAGGCTATGTGTCCACGGTAGAATGTTGCTGCGGATTTTTCTGCATGAAAATCCGTGACTTTCCCGGCAAATCTGCACCTTTTCAAAGGTGCGGATTTGCCGCGGATTTACCGCGGAATTGCCGCGGATTTTGGTGCGGATTTTTTTTTTTTTCCCAATTCTATAGCCAAAATCCAGATCAAAATCCACAACAATAATTGACATGTTGCAGATTTTTCCGGATCAAAATCCGCGGCAAATCCGCCGCGGAAAAATCCGCAGCATGGGCACAGCATTTCCAAAATGCCATAGAAATGGCTGGGAAGTGCGGCTGCTGCAGATTTTCGGAAAATCCGCGGCTTTTCCGCGAGAAATCCGCCGCAAAATCCGCGCATTTTCCGCAGCGTGGACACATGGCCTAATGCTAATTTTGGGAAACACGGTTGAATATGAAGAGCTAACACAAACTGAGATTAAAAAGTGTGAACAGGCGAGAACAAAGATAAAACAATTGAAACAAGCCCGGGCATGTCAGAGCCCGCTCATTCAGCTTGCAAAATGTTGATGCTGGTTTCATTAGCTCACTCTGAAAGTTCTTTTCTTTGAAAGTTATATTTTTTTGGCATTATATATCTTCAATGCATTGATGTGAATTAATTAATAGTAATTTTGACTTTCAAAACCCTAAAAAAAAAACCCCATTATGAAAAATTTACTAAATTTGAAGAGAATTTTGCATTTTGTGGCAAATCCTGACGTCCAGGATTTTTTTCAATATTTTTTTCATTTTCAGCACACCAGAATACATGGAAATTAGATGAAAATAATCAAACAGCTTTTTAGTCGCTATCAATAGTTATTGACTGATAATAGATTTTCTCCTTGTGAATAATTACTGAGCAGAAATAAGACTGAGTAACATACAGAGGACTGGGCAGAGAGGGGAAGACTGGCTAGCATAGCCTGCTACCTCTCCGGTCTTTACTCCATTGAGCACATCGGGAGTGTTATGGGTCAGGGGAACACAGGAGCTGCCAGCAGTGGATCTTGATGATTTTCCAAAGTGAACTCCGAGCAGAAGAACCTTCCTCAGATGATCATTGATATCCTCATTGATACCAGCCAGGGCTGTAAGTGCCAGGATTTCTGCACATGTTGCTCATTCTCCAGACTGAAGAAATCTAGATATTTTGGATGTGAAGTTTTCATTTTTTTCATTAATTGGAGATCAAAAAAAATTCTCCTAGAGATGAGTGGATCGTGCAAAACTCTAAATTTGCCTGTTCGCACAGATTTTCCCAGGGAATTTATTTTTAACTTATTCTCTGCAAATTTATGTCTCTTATTATTCTCTGGATTCTCCTCAGGGACATCCAGGGTCCAAGGTGCACGCTGTGGTATCATGGTGCCGGAAGATTTTGTGAATCCTCCTGGGCCTCTCAACTGGGCAAGGTCTTCCAGCTCTGATGAGAGAGGATATCGGTGCCATCTGAAGATGTGGCGGGGACTGGACAGGTGATGGCAGGGCCACCGAGGAGAGCGACGAGGTGGGAATCCAACAACATGTATCCACAGGCTGCTCTAATCACACCCCCTAGATACCACAGCACATATCCACAGGCTGCTCTAATCACACCCCCTAGATACCACAGCATGTATCTACAGGCCGCTCTAATCATGTCCCCTGGATACCAAAGCATGTATCTACAGGCCGCTCTAATCATGTCCCCTGGATACCACAGCATGTATCTACAGGCCGCTCTAATCATGTCCCCTGGATACCACAGCACATATCCACAGGCCGCTCTAATCATGTCCCCTGGATACCACAGCATGTATCTACAGGCCGCTCTAATCATGTCCCCTGGATACCACAGCACATATCCACAGGCCGCTCTAATCATGTCCCCTGGATACCACAGCACATATCCACAGGCTGCTCTAATCATGTCCCCTGGATACCACAGCATGTATCTACAGGCCGCTCTAATCATGTCCCCTGGATACCACAGCATGTATCTACAGGCCGCTCTAATCATGTCCCCTGGATACCAAAGCATGTATCTACAGGCCGCTCTAATCATGTCCCCTGGATACCACAGCACATATCCACAGGCCGCTCTAATCATGTCCCCTGGATACCACAGCATGTATCTACAGGCCGCTCTAATCATGTCCCCTGGATACCACAGCATGTATCTACAGGCCGCTCTAATCATGTCCCCTGGATACCACAGCATGTATCCACAGGCCGCTCTAATCATGTCCCCTGGATACCACAGCATGTATCTACAGGCCGCTCTAATCATGTCCCCTGGATACCACAGCATGTATCCACAGGCCGCTCTAATCATGTCCCCTGGATACCACAGCATGTATCCACAGGCCGCTCTAATCATGTCCCCTGGATACCACAGCATGTATCTACAGGCCGCTCTAATCATGTCCCCTGGATACCACAGCATGTATCCACAGGCTGCTCTAATCATGTCCCCTGGATACCACAGCATGTATCCACAGGCCACTCTAATCACACCCCCTATATACCACAGCATGTATCCACAGGCCGCTCTAATCATGTCCCCTGGATACCACAGCATGTATCCACAGGCCGCTCTAATCATGTCCCCTGGATACCACAGCATGTATCTACAGGCCGCTCTAATCATGTCCCCTGGATACCACAGCATGTAGCCACAGGCCGCTATAATCATGTCCCCTGGATACCACAGCACATATCCACAGGCCGCTCTAATCATGTCCCCTGGATACCACAGCACATATCCACAGGCTGCTCTAATCATGTCCCCTGGATACCAGAGCACATATCCACAGGCCGCTCTAATCATGTCCCCTGGATACCACAGCATGTATCTACAGGCCGCTCTAATCATGTCCCCTGGATACCACAGCATGTATCCACAGGCCGCTCTAATCATGTCCCCTGGATACCACAGCATGTATCCACAGGCCGCTCTAATCATGTCCCCTCGATACCACAGCATGTATCCACAGGCTGCTCTAATCATGTCCCCTCGATACCAAAGCATGTATCCACAGGCCGCTCTAATCATGTCCCCTGGATACCACAGCATGTATCCACAGGCCGCTCTAATCATGTCCCCTGGATACCACAGCATGTATCCACAGGCCGCTCTAATCATGTCCCCTGGATACCACAGCATGTATCTACAGGCCGCTCTAATCATGTCCCCTGGATACCACAGCATGTATCCACAGGCCGCTCTAATCATGTCCCCTGGATACCACAGCATGTATCCACAGGCCGCTCTAATCATGTCCCCTGGATACCACAGCATGTATCCACAGGCCACTCTAATCACACCTCCTATATACCACAGCATGTATCCACAGGCCACTCTAATCACACCTCCTATATACCACAGCATGTATCCACAGGCCGCTCTAATCATGTCCCCTGGATACCACAGCATGTATCCACAGGCCGCTCTAATCATGTCCCCTCGATACCAAAGCATGTATCTACAGGCCGCTCTAATCACACCTCCTATATACCACAGCATGTAGCCACAGGCCGCTCTAATCACACCTCCTATATACCACAGCATGTATCCACAGGCCGCTCTAATCATGTCCCCTGGATACCACAGCATGTATCTACAGGCCGCTCTAATCACACTCCCTAGATACCACAGCATGTATCCACAGGCCGCTCTAATCATGTCCCCTATATACACCACAGCATGTATCCACAGGCCACTCTAATCAGGTCCCCTGGATACCACAGCATGTATCCACAGGCCGCTCTAATCACACTCCCTAGATACCACAGCATGTATCCACAGGCCGCTCTAATCATGTCCCCTATATACACCACAGCATGTATCTACAGGCCGCTCTAATCAGGTCCCCTGGATACCACAGCATGTATCCACAGGCCACTCTAATCACACTCCCTAGATACCACAGCATGTATCCACAGGCCGCTCTAATCACACTCCCTAGATACCACAGCATGTATCCACAGGCCGCTCTAATCACACTCCCTAGATACCACAGCATGTATCCACAGGCCGGTCTAATCATGTCCCCTATATACACCACAACATGTATCCACAGGCAGCTCTAATCATGTCCCCTATATACCACAGCATGTATCCACAGGCCGCTCTAATCACACCCCCTATATACACCACAACATGTATCCACAGGCCGCTCTAATCATGTCCCCTATATACCAGAGCATGTATCCACAGGCCGCTCTAATCACACCCCCTATATACACCACAGCATGTATCCACAGGCCGCTCTAATCACACTCCCTAGATACCACAGCATGTATCCACAGGCCGGTCTAACCATGTCCCCTATATACACCACAACATGTATCCACAGGCCGCTCTAATCATGTCCCCTATATACCACAGCATGTATCCACAGGCCGCTCTAATCACACCCCCTAGATACCACAGCATGTATCCACAGGCTGCTCTAATCACACTCCCTAGATACCACAGCATGTATCCACCGGCCACTCTAATCATGTCCCCTATATACCACAGCATGCATCTGTCGCGGGCGGAGGAGGAGACGCCGCGCTCTCCCACTGCTGCTCGGGTCCGGCTGCCGCGGCTGCTGCGGCCTGCTGCTGCTCGGTGGCTCGAGCGATGGGCCGGATCCCGGGGACTCTAGCGGCGCTCCTCGCCCGTGAGTGAAAGGGGATTTTGGGTGTGGGGATTGGTTATTGTCCGTGACGCCACCCACGGTTGTGGTGATTTGTTGACACCACCTCTGCTCTGTATAGGGATCCCGGGAAGGATGGTATGGAGCAGCCAGTTGTTGTGTTGCCCCTCCGTGGGTAGGGGTTGGTGATCCCGGGGCCCAGTGATTAGCTGGGTGATGCAGGGCTTGGTGGGCGCAGGGACACGGGGGCAGCGCTGTGCCTTGCGGCACTGTGGTACTCACTCAGCCTGAGACGTTGACACAGTTTTCGGTAAAACACACGGCTGGAAAGACGGTTCCCACGGACGGCTGCACTTGCTTTTCCCAGTAGGTGACGGTGACGGTCCCTCTGTCCTGCACCTAAGTTGATGATGGTTGCGATGGGTTCCCACCGGTAACCCGCTCCCCGGCTTGGATATGGGCCGGAGGAGCCCTACTTTGCCCGCAGGCGCTGGCCCTGAGAAACTGGTGCCCTGGCGGTGGCGGTGTCTCTCTGTAACGGTCGGACTGTTGCCTTCAATCGGGACTTGGTTGTTTGGAGACAGAGGTCCCCTTCACTAACGGATTTGGCAAATTATGGCGACTCCTAGCCTTGCCGGGATCCGAAAGGCCCCTGCCCTGGTGCTGACTGTTCTTCGTATACTGCTCCAGACCGCCGGGCCACTACCCGTCCGCGGTCCTTCCAGCAACCTCCGAGCAGTCCCCCTGCAGACTGTCACCGCCGTCTGCTGACCTTGCTGTCACTGTCCGGGCACACAGCCGGACCAACTTCAGGCTGTACTACTGTCACTTCAGCTTCTCTCTTTAGCTTCACTACTCCTTCCTTCCACTTCACTTCACTTTCCTCACTCCACTGTTTACTCCTCCTCAGACTCTAGTCTGGCTTCAACTCCTCTCACTTCCTCCTCCAAACTCTATCTGCCTGGTTCCTCCCGCCTCCAGGGCTGTGAACTCCTTGGTGGGTGGAACCAACCGCCTGGCCCACCCCCTGGTGTGGACACCAGCCCCTGGAGGAAGGCAACAAGGATTTTGGTAGCTTGGGTGTTCCTAACTGGGGTGTAGGGTGTGGTGGTGTGATGACCTGTGACCCCTGGCTTGCCCAGGGCGTCACACATCCACAGGCCGCTCTAATCATGTCCCCTATATACCACAGCATGTATCCACAGGCAGCTCTAATCACACCCCCTAGATACCACAGCATGCATCCACAGGCCGCTCTAATCATGTCCCCTATATACCACAGCATGTATCCACAGGCCGCTCTAATCACACCCCCTAGATACCACAGCATGTATCCACAGGCCGCTCTAATCATGTCCCCTGGATACCACAGCATGTATCCACAGGCCGCTCTAATCACACCCCCTATATACCACTGCATGTATCCACAGGCCGCTCTAATCATGTCCCCTATATAACACAGCATGTATCCACCGGCCGCTCTAATTACACCCCCTGGATACCACAGCACATATCCACAGGCCACTCTAATCACACCCCCTAGATACCACAGCATGTATCCACAGGCCGCTCTAGTCACGCCCCCTATATACCAGAGCATGTATCTGTGCCGCCCCCGCGTTAGCAGCTGGGCTGCTCGGATCTGGATCTGCGGTGGCTCAAGGGATCTCCGGACCCGGGGGCTGGGGTCGTGCAGCCACTCAGAATAAAGTGGGAATATTTACAGGGGGTGTTATGTTTGAAGTTTGTGACGCCACCCGTGGTGTGTGGTAAGGTGGAGTACCACCGCTGCAGTTAGGAGTACCCGGTGGCGATGGTGTGGGCAGCAGGTGTTTAACCCCTCCACGGGTAGGGGGGATGCCCCGGGACTTGATGAGGGCGATGGGGAGGTGCTATTGGGACGGTAAGGGTCACTTGCGTACTCAGTCCAAAAACGCTGACACCGACAACTGTGGTAAACCAAAGTTCTTGACACCGCTGGTGCTGGGAGGGAGCACGCCTGGATCCCGTGCCCGTTGGTGTTGCCTGTTAGTCTGTGACCTTTATCTTGGCACCTAGTCTTTCTGGTTGGTCCCTTAAGTATAAAACTGGTCGGGTCCCGCTCACCAGTGTGGCTAACTGGGTGAGCTTGGGATTTTCTGGACCGTGTAGTGGGAAAGTACTATCCCCCACGTTGCGCTAGTAGCCCAATTTTGGAGCGGGTGGAGAACAGATCTTGAAGGCTCCGTCCTTGTCGGGTAAATTGCTAGGACGCCTGAAGCTACTTCCTGACCTAGGGTCCACGTACGCCGTCGTGCCCTGGCCCCTGCCCGGTGATGGCACAAGGCCGCCGGCTGTCCTCCTCGATAGTCCGTGCCCCTTGTCACGATCCCCTGCGACCGGGGTCCAGCTCCTACCAGGCCCAGACCAACGTCTGCCACCTAGTAGTTCCAAGGAGCCCAGCTCCTCACCTCCTCTCACTTTCACCTCCAACACTACACTGTTCTGCTCCTGACACTCCTGACCACGGGTAGGGGGGATTCCCCGGGACTCGATGAGTCCCAACCTCCCAAGTGGACGACCCAATTCCACTCAGGCCGTCGACTGGTGTGTCTGGTGGGTGTGGTGCTTTGCAGCGCCCCCGTGGTGTATGGCCAGGAATTAGCCACCGCTGCAGAGTCTCTCTCCAGGGCAGGTGTAGCCAGGATGGTATCGCTCCCCAAAGGAGTCACCGGGTGCGGGTTCCCAGAAAAAACAATTAGAAGTGCACAGCCATAATTTATATGGTAATTTATCAGGAATAGGGGGGTGCACCTGTCAAGCAAAACGAACCATATTAATCACAAGAAAAGCGCTTGACCAAAGGCACTCACTCCAAATTTAAAGTAATATAATACGATTCTTTATTTATGTATCAAAAATTTTAAAACCACTGTGAGATGCTGAGGGGAGCAGTACTAGAGAACAGGTATGTTTCCCCCTCGGTTCATGTCTTATGCCTCCATTTACTGATTGTTGAGCGGTCAGCCCATGTAAATGGGCTGGGAAAGTTATATCTGGTTCAGCAATAAGTTAGTCACTGAAGCCTGTTTATTTCAGTGTAATTTTGGGCTCGGTTTTTCCTGGAGCAATCAGTAGGAATGGCAGTGGGACTGGTTGCTCCCTTCTCCACATTCAATCCAGGGTTTGATCCCTCACTGGATCAGCTGAAATAATCAGGAGGCATTCAGTGAAAAGAACCTGCTGAGGAGAGGTACAGGCTTATGGCTGCTGGGGCTGAGACTCCATACCTCCACTGGCTGTGCTGAGGAGAGGTACAGGCTCATGGCTGCTGGGGCTGAGACTCCATACCTCCACTGGCTGTGCTGAGGAGAGCAGTGCAGGCTCATGGCTGCTGGGGCTGAGACTCCATACCTCCACTGGCTGTGCTGAGGAGAGGTACAGGCTCATGGCTGCTGGGGCTGAGACTCCATACCTCCGCTTGCTGTGCTGAGGAGAGGTACAGGCTCATGGCTGCTGGGGCTGAGACTCCATACCTCCACTGGCTGTGCTGAGGAGAGCAGTGCAGGCTCATGGCTGCTGGGGCTGAGACTCCATACCTCCACTGGCTGTGCTGAGGAGAGGTACAGGCTCATGGCTGCTGGGGCTGAGACTCCATACCTCCGCTTGCTGTGCTGAGGAGAGCAGGACAGGCTCATGGCTGCTGGGGCTGAGACTCCATACCTCCACTGGCTGTGCTGAGGAACCCACACAGTAAGAGAATACTGTTTTGTTTGTTACATAGGTTTATTTTGTAGTTAGCATTCTGTTGTTAGTTAGTGGCCAGACGGCCTTAGACGTTTATTTTCCTGTTTTTGCATGTGTAACACTGAGAGATTAGTGTACACAATACACACGGCAGTGGCCGTATCTGTGTGGAACCTGCCAGTCTGCCGCTGTCATCTGTGAATCCATAGCCACTCGCTTGGACCAAAGCAGAGATCCCAGCTGAGCTATATCCCCTGTCTCACAAATGGTCTTGAATGCGGGCATTAGTGGCTATTGGACTGTGACTGCAGATAAACCGTTCTATGGGCATTGTCTCTTGTTAATGTCCTGGCTGAAAGCTCCTGTGCTGCTGAAGAGCCAAGAGACCAGCAATATGGAGGAGCTGCTGAAACAGTTGGTGCAGGCCAACATTAACCAACAACAGACCAATGCCCAGCTACAACAGACCAATGCCCAGCTACAACAGGCCAGTGCACAGCTACAACAGGCCAGTGCACAGCTAGAACAGGCCAGTGCCCAGCTACAACAGGCCAGTGCACAGCTACAACAGGCCAGTGCCCGGCAACAACAGGCCAGTGCCCGGCAACAACAGGCCAATGCCCAGCTACAACAGGCCAATGTCCAGCAACAACAGACCAATGCCCAGCTACAAAAGGCCAATGTCCAGCAACAACAGACCAATGCCCAGCTACAACAGGCCAGTGCCCGGCAACAACAGACCAATACTTACCTCCAGAAGGCGCTGGAGCAGCAGCATCAAATACACCAAGAGCAGTTAAATGCAATAAAGGAGTCCTTGGTTCGGCAGCCGCGAGACACGGAGGACCGTGCACAAAGCCCTGCCAGTGCGCGGAAAGCTGTACAAAAGACTTTACTTAAAATGACTGCTGATGATGATGTGGAATCATATCTGGCAGTGTTTAAACGTATTGCAGAACGTGAGCGCCTACCGGTGGACGAATGGGCTGAAGTGGTCGCTCCATTCCTGATTGGAGATCCGCAAAAGGCATATAATGATCTAAGTGGAGCTGATGCTATGGACTATAGTAAACTAAAAGGCGAAATCCTGGCAAGGCTGGGAGTAAACACATATGTACGGGCACAGGGGGTACATCTATGGACTTTTGTGGCACATCAGCCAGCTCGTTCACAAATGCATGACCTCATCCATCTGGTAAGAAAATGGCTGCAACCGGAAACTTTGACGCCTGCACAGATGGTGGAACGTGTTGTCCTAGACAAGTACCTGCGAACCTTACCGGCTAAGATCCAGAGGTGGGTTGGACAGGGTGACCCAACTAGCGCTGACCAGTTGGTGAATATGGTCGAGCGTTACAGCGCTACTGAAAGCCTACTCCAGGGGATGCTTTCACCTTGCTGGGGTTCTAGGAAATCGCCTGAAAGTCCTGCTAAAACTACTCCTTTTCCAAAAGAGAATGTCGCAACTAGGGGTAGCAGGTCCACAAAGGACTATGCTAGTGGTGTAATTTCTCAGCAAGTCACCAGGCCCAGACTGAGGTCCCCAACTGGAAGGCAAGGGCCTATACAGAGCCTATGGACTGTAACACTACAAGGCGTCTGTCATTATACGTACAGTCAGTCTGTGCTGCGGAGATCCTCACAGGAAATGAACAACATGTGTGTTGCATTGAGGTCAACGGCTATAGTGTGAATGCCATCTTAGACTCTGGCAGTCAAGTAACCTTGGTACATGCTAGCTTGGTGGACCCTGGAGTAATAACAGGTTCAACTGTGGGCATTAGTTGCATACATGGCGATACTAAAAACTACCCCACAGCCTGGATAACTCTTGCCACGCCCTTGGGGGCCAAAAGACATCAGGCGGTGATTGTAAAGACTATGTTGCATAGCGTAATCCTGGGGAGAGACTTTCCCTTATTCTGGACTTGTGGAATGTTAAAAATGGCGTGAACACCCAGGTTGAAGAAAAACTGGTGAACGATACCCTGGGGTTAGCCCCTGAGCCACTGGAACAAGATGATAGGGGACCCAACACAGGGGTAGCGCCAGAATCTGTAAATTCACCTCTGGCTGTGTTTGCAGGCGAGGCGGACACGCTAGACGATGTTATAGAGATGTCAGGTCTTGAGGTGGCCCGTGATAATTTCGGGACCGCTCAACACCAAGATCCAACTTTAACAAAGGCATGGGAAAATGTGAAGGTCTCTGAGGGAAACCCAGTGTACCCAGGGGCTCAAAATGTGTTTCCACATGTGGCAGTGCAACAGGGCATGCTATACCACATTGACAAGATGCGAGGAGTGGTGGTGGAACAGCTAGTGGTACCCAAATCCTTTCGTCAGGTGGTTTTAGACCTAGCACATAAACATCCCTTGAGGGGCCACCTGGCGGGAGAAAAGACAAAAGACCGTATTCTGCAACGTTTCTTTTGGCCGGGTCTGATGGGAGATGTAACTCGGTACTGTCAGTCCTGTCCTACATGCCAGTTGACTGCGCCTATGACACATTTTAGAAGCCCCCTGGTACCCTTGCCAATAATAGAGGTGCCCTTTGAGAGGATAGCAATGGATATAGTCGGTCCATTAGTTAAATCTGCCAGGGGTCATCAATACATTTTGGTGGTACTGGATTACGCCACCCGTTATCCGGAGGCTGTACCCTTACGGAATGCCAATGCAAAAGCAATTCAAAGGAGCTTTTGAACATGTTTTCTCGCACAGGCATTCCGAAAGAGATACTTACGGATCAGGGGACCCCCTTTATGTCTCGTATTCTCAAAGAACTATGTAAATTACTAAAAATCTCCCACCTACGTACCTCAGTGTATCACCCTCAGACGGACGGTCTGGTCGAGCGCTTCAATAAAACCCTAAAGGGGATGTTGAAAAGGGTGGTGGATAAGGACGGGAGGGATTGGGATACTCTCCTGCCATATCTCTTGTTCGCCATACGAGAGGTACCCCAATCCTCCACGGGCTTTTCACCTTTTGAATTGGTCTATGGGCGGTGTCCCAGAGGCCTGTTGGATATTGCCAAGGAGACTTGGGAGCAAGAGGTGATTCCTTACCGCAGTGTAGTTGAACATATAACACTTATGCAGGACAGAATTGCGGCAGTTATGCCAATAGTCAAAGAATGTTTGGAGCGCGCACAACGCGCCCAAAGCAGGGTGTACAACCGGGCGGCTATAACACGAGTTTTTCAACCCGGGGATCGAGTGTTAGTCTTGGTACCTACTGTAGAAAATAAATTTCTTGCAAAATGGCAGGGGCCATACGAGGTGCTGGAAAGAATAGGTGAAGTGAATTATAAGGTACACCAACCAGACAAGAGAAAACCCCAACAAATCTACCACGTAAACTTGCTTAAGTCCTGGCGGGACAGAGAGAGTCTGGTAGTGGAAACTACCCTTGATAGTGGGCTTCGAGTGGCACCAACATCTGAGGTAGGTGACCCCCAGATAGTACCACCAGAGGTGGGTATTGCAGACACGCTATCCAAGACCCAAATGCAAGAAACCAAGGAGTTCGTACAGAGAAATGCTGATTTTTTTTTCAGAACTACCTGGCCGTACTAACCTAATTAAACATGACATTGTCACCGACCCTCAGACACGTGTACGGTTAAAACCGTATCGAATTCCTAAGGCTCGGAGACAAGCCATTGCCCGGGAAGTAGAGAAAATGCTGGCGCTCGGGGTTATTGAGGAGTCCCGGAGTGAGTGGGCTAGTCCTATCGTGCCCAAGCCCGATGGGACTATCCGGTTCTGTAACGATTTTCGCAAGTTGAATGAGGTATCGAAATTCGATGCCTACCCTATGCCAAGAGTTGATGAACTTATAGAGAGACTACGTTCAGCCAGATACATATCCACTATTGACTTAACAAAAGGTTATTGGCAGATTCCCCTCACTGACTCTGCCAAAGAGAAAACTGCCTTTGTTACGCCACAGGGACTGTTCCAGTACCGGGATATGCCATTTGGTTTGCATGGAGCCCCAGCCACCTTCCAACGACTAATGGATATTGTCCTAAAGCCCCATGTCCAGTATGCATCCGCATATTTGGACAATATCATTATCTTTAGTGATAACTGGGAAACTCATTTGCCAAAGGTGCAAGCTATCTTGGACTCTCTAAGGACTGCCGGCTTGACTGCCAATCCCAAGAAGTGTACATTGGGGTTGGAAGAAGCTCGCTATCTGGGATACATCATTGGTAGAGGAGTTATAAAACCTCAGGCAAACAAAGTGGACGCCATTCAGAATTGGCCACAACCAGTCACCAAAAGACAGGTCAGAGCCTTTTTGGGGATCGTTGGTTATTACCGGCGGTTCATCAAAAATTTTGCTACCATCGCAGCCCCACTCACGAATCTTACCAAGGGGTCAACCTCTGTCTCAACAAAGTGGAACGCAGAAGTAGAGGACGCCTTTCAAAGGTTGAAAAAGGCTTTATGTGACCAACCAGTGTTGGTTAGCCCAAACTTTACACGGGAGTTTATTGTTCAAACAGATGCCTCTGGTGTTGGCCTCGGCGCGGTGTTTTCACAAGAAGTGAATGGCGAGGAACACCCAGTGGGCTATCTAAGCAGAAAACTTACGGAGGCAGAACAAAAATACAGTGTGGTTGAGCGAGAAGCCTTAGCTGTGAAGTGGGCCCTGGAAACCCTACGCTATTATTTACTAGGATGCCGATTTAGACTAGTGACGGACCATTCACCCCTGACATGGATGTCCCAGGCAAAAGAGGGCAATGCGCGGGTGACACTCTGGTTCTTGGCGTTACAAAATTTTAAATTTTCAGTGGCGCACAGAGCAGGCACGGCGCATGGGAATGCAGACGCGTTGTCTAGAACGCACTGCTTGGTAAGTCATTGTGTCCGACCCCACGGGCTCGAACAGAGGGAGGGGGTATGTGAGATGCCGAGGGGAGAAGTACTAGAGAACAGGTATGTTTCCCCTCGGTTCATTTCATATGTCTCCATGTACTGACTGTGGAGCGGTCGGCCCATGCAAATGGGCTGGGAGAAGCTGGGAACATTATATCTGGCTCAGCAATAAGGTAGTCACTGAAGCCTGTTTATTTCAGTGTAATTTTGGGCTCGGTTTTTCCTGGAGCAATCAGTAGGAATGGCAGTGGGACTGGTTGCTCCCTTCTCCACATTCAATCCAGGGTTTTGATTCCTCACTGGATCAGCTGAAATAATCAGGAGGCATTCAGTACAGAGAGCCTGCTGAGGAGAGCAGGACAGGTTCATGGCTGCTGGAGCTGAGACTCCATACCTCCACTGGCTGTGCTGAGGAGAGCAGGACAGGTTCATGGCTGCTGGGGCTGAGACTCCATACCTCCACTGGCTGTGCTGAGGAACCCACACAGTAAGAGAATACTGTTTTGTTTGTTACATAGGTTTATTTTGTAGTTAGCATTCTGTTGTTCGTTAGTGGCCAGACGGCCTTAGACATTTATTTTCCTGTTTTTGCATGTGTAACACTGAAGGATAAGTTTACACAATAAACACGGCAGTGGCCGTATCTGTGTGGAACCTGCCAGTCTGCCGCTGTCATCTGTGAATCCATAGCCACTCGCTTGGACCAAAACAAAGATCCCAGCTGAGCTATATCCCCTGTCTCACACCACACATACAAAATACAACACAGTGCAGACATATTAAAAAACACCAAGGACAAAGGTAATGAAACCCAATCCAAAAAATCTTCTCCAAGAAATATATATTCTACCAGAATCACCATAGATAGTTCAAAATGCAAGACAATACAGATAAAGAGTCAGAAAAATAACCATCTTATAAATAGGTATATACTGAGACAGACATTCTATCTTTCAAGCAGCATTATGACCAAATGGTCAGAGCAGCAGCTGCAATGCCTCATAGGCAAAGAGTTCCTATCATGGTGATTCCCTATCTAAAAATGGAAGTGGAGAACCTGGCCCAACGCATGTCGCTATGTTAGCTTCATCGGGGCAGTGGGTATCACCTTTGTCCTTGGTGTTTTTTAATATGTCTGCACTGTGTTGTATTTTGTATTTGTGGTTTTAAACTTTTTGATACATAAATAAAGAATTGTATTATATTACTTTAAATTTGGAGTGAGTGCCTTTGGTCAAGCGCTTTACTTGTGGTTAATACGGGTGCGAGTTCCCGATACTTTTATTCCCTGGTTAAGATGATAACGCACCCCAGGTGCTGGTCCTCGCTGTCAGAGACTCCGGTCGATCCCGGGCAGGACTGAGGTCCGGTCCAGTCTGGTAATCGGTGGGCTTTCTCCTCCGTGCACAACTCTGTACTTGGTGGGTCTCCGTGGCCTGAACCATCTTGGGATCCCCTCCTGCTCTCTCTCACTCTGTCTTGGCCCACATGGCAAGCACCTTGAACCTCTATGGGCTGTACCTCTGTCCCCGTTCCCGGGTTCTCTCTTTGCTGCTGTCCCCGGACACTAACGTCGGTGAGGTCCTTGATGATCCCCTCACTGGGCAGATTTTTATCAGGTGAGCTTGAAGCGTCTTCCTGAACTAGGGCTCTCTACCCTGCCTATGCTCAGTCCCGTGAGTACTCACACCGTACTCAGCCTGGCGACCGTCCACCTTGAGCCAACGATTACTGGTACTGGGTCCCATCCCTCCAGGTGTTACTAGCCCCGGTCTGGCTGTCTCCCCTCTGCAGGAGACTCGAGCAGAGGTTGGTGCGGTGTTACATCCCAGACGGTTCTGTTCTACCTCCCTGAGGGGTGCCTGGCAGCTACCCCTTAGGGAGCTGCTCCACAGCGTGTCTGCTCTGTCTCTGCCTGACTGTAACTGACCTCAACTTCCTGTCTGCTTTGTAACTTACTCCTACTCCTGCCCCCCCACCTTTGCAAGGATCCAGTTCGTTGTTATGGTGACCTGGATCACACCCCTAGATACCACAGTATGTATCCACAGGCCGCTCTAATCATGTCCCCTGGATACCACAGCATGTATCCACAGGCCGCTCTGATTATGTTCCCTATATACCACAGCACGTATCTACAGGCCGCTCTAATCACACTCCCTAGATACCACAGCATGTATCCACAGGCCGCTCTAATCACGTCCCCTGTGTTGCACAGCTTCTATTTCCCAGTTGCAGAACAAAATTCACAGAGCAGATTGCATGGGATAACAAGCTCTTTACTCCTTGGAACATGAGGTAATAATATGCACAGTCATACAACATTGCATCAGGAAGAGAAAACGAAACCAGGAAGAAAAAAACAAAAAAGACTTTTTACAATACAGTGAGTAAAGAAACTTTACACAACATCGCCATCTACTGTTAGATCAGCATAAAGTCCTCCTTCACACATACAAAGAAGTCCTCATATGTTGCATATATCAACACTCTGGATACCTCAGCATGTATCCACAGGCCGCCCTAAGCACGTCCCCTACAGTGAAGGAAATCAGTATTTGATCCCTTGCTGATTTTGTAAGTTTGCCCACTGACAAAGACATGAGCCAGGAGGAAGTGACGAGCAGCACAGACCGCCAGGAGGAGGTGACGAGGTGTACAGACCGCCAGTAGGAGGTGTAGTAGAGGGGCACAGACCACCAGGAGGAGGTGTCGAGGGGCACAGGCCGCCAGGAGGAGGTGTCGAGGGGCACAGGCCGCCAGGAGGAGGTGTCGAGGGGTACTGACCGCCAGGAGGAGGTGTCGAGGGGCACAGACCGCCAGGAATGGTCCCACTGAGCTGCCAGCAACAATAACACTAAGAAATTCCTGGCTACACCCGCCTTGACTCGGTCCGAACTTGCTACTACTGTTGCGCCCGCCTGAATCCTCCTTCCTGACGCTTTCAACTGCTGCACTTGCAGATGCACAGTTATACAGATGGCCAAGGAGGGATGTGTGCGGATTGCGTGCGTGACACGTCAGCACGGCTCCTTAATATAATTGGCTGCCTGCACTGCCCTTCCAGCTCTGAATTGTAGTGATGTCAACAGCCCCGCCCCCCTGACCCTGGGGCCCGATGAACAGAGTGATGAAAGAGGAGGGGCCCGGACTGTCAGCGGCCGGGCTCCCCGCCTGGCTTCTGCTCACTACGCCCCATTTAAAAGTCATGGCTGTAAAGCGCTGATGGCAGCCCTGGACATATCTGGCGTGTGTGGAGTTTCTTTCGTATCTGACGTGTGTGGCCGTATCTAGCGTTTGTGGCTGTGTCTGGCATGCGTGGCAGTGGCTGGCCGTGTTTTGTGTGTGGACGTGTCTGGTGTGTGGATATGTGTGGATGTTTCTGGCATGTGCTAGGTGACTGGCTTGTGTGGACAAGTCTGGCATGTGTTGCTGTGTCTGAGGAGTGTGGCCATGTCTGGCTTGTGTGGCCGTGTCTGATGTGCATGGCCGTGTCTGACTGATCAATGTGGACGTGTCTGGTGTATGTGGACGTGTTTGGCGTGCGTGGATTTGTCTTCCCATGTCTGGTGTGCGTGGATTTATCTGGCGCGTGTGGAGAGCATGGCCGGCATGTGTGGCCTGTGCTGTGAAGTCAGTCATCGGCCCCCTCTGCTATTGCTGTGAATCTTTCTTCTCCTGAGATCCCCGGCTCCTGTAGCCTCAATCTTTGGCTGCTGAGGCTTATAAGCCTGAATTCCCTGCACCGTTTATGATTATCTGTGCTGAAGGTGTCATAGTCTGCAGTAGTAAGATGTGTAGGGATGTACAAGGACTGAGGAGGAGCTGTACCTGGGTGTAGTGGCCGCACATCTGTCCTTCCTGACAGCTGTTTGTGGTGAAGTTGTAGAAGTCCCGCTCTCGGTGCCAGTCCGCCATGCCCAGGTCCACATCTAGGCTGGAGCCGGTCATCAGGAACAGGTTCTCCCCTCGGAATCCGCGCTCCTCATTATGGTCCCAGATACATTTTGCAGCATAAGATGTGGCCAGGTCTTCTAGTGTCCGGTCCCATCTCTGCAGACACAGAACAGGAGCAGTGTAAGTATTATAACCACTGATACTCTTCAGTCCAGGAATACAGGAGCAGCTTCATTCCCTGCCTGCGGAATAATCATCTCCAGAGACAGTTCACCGACTGCTGCCCAAGGATATCTATATCCACACACCCACATACACCATCCAGAGAGCAAGATAACAGTATATTATACATACACATATATTGACTATATCCCAAGAATGACAAAAGTATATTAGGAGTGATACCTTTATAGGCTAACCAGAAAAATTAGCCTAGAAAAGGTATCACTCCTAATATACTTTTGTCATTCTTGGGACATAGTATTTCAATTGATTTTTCTGGCTAACACGGTACCACAATATTACCCTGTATTGCACAACATACACATATACACACACCTCCCAACCATTCTGGATTCTGTAGGACTGTCCCAATTTGAGCGCTCTCTCCCGCAGTCCCATGGCTCACAGCTGTTGTCCCAGATCCTCCCCTCCATGCATTGCATAAATTAAATTCTCAACCACTCCAGGACTCAAACTCAAGAGCTCATTGTATATAGGCAGCAGTTCTACAACTGAGCTACTGCCTCTAATGGAAGACATAGGACGTTTTGGTAATCTTGACCTGTATTGCAGCTAGAGAAACCAGAAGCAAATTATTCAGCTACAAAAGATAGATAGATAGAGGGATAGATAGAGGGATAGATAGAGGGATAGATAGATGGATAGATAGATAGAGGGATAGATGGATAGATAGATAGATAGAGGGATAGATAGAGGGATAGATAGATAGAGGGATAGATAGATAGAGGGATAGATAGATAGAGGGATAGATAGAGGGATGGATAGATAGAGGGATAGATAGAGGGATAGATAGAGGGATATATAGAGGGATAGATAGAGGGATAGATAGATAGAGGGATAGATAGATAGATAGATACTGCATCTCTCTGTAGGTGAAGGTAAGAATCAGATTAATTTGTTCCCATAAAACTACTATAAAGAATTGAGAAAAAAAAATATAATATATAGATATAGTTATTTTCACTCCCTTGGATTCAAACCAGAAACTTTCAAACATGTGTCCAGGAGCCCTCCTAGCTGCTCTAGCTGTTCTAGCTGTTGAGCTACAAGGAATGATTATGTCAGAGGGAGGATTTTACATAGATGAACCTACAATGCAGCCTCTCACACTCCATTGTACAGAGCAGCGTCTCTGTGTTCTAAAGGGAGAGGAAAAGAGATTTTTTTCTTTTAATAAAATTACTAAAAATAATTAAAAAAATTAAAAACAATGTAATTTTGATTGCGTTTTTTTTTATTAAATAATAAACATGACAAATCACAAACAACAAGGACATATTTGGTGTCCCTGTAATCGTAATGATCCGAACAACACAGCGATCAGATTATTTATGGGAATCAGTAAATGGATTAAAAAAATGGCGCAATTGCTTTTTTTCTCTATTAATCCCATTAAAAAAAGTAATAAAAATGTATTGTTGAGGCCGTGTTCACACGTAGAGTAAATGCTGCGTTTTTTCTGCAGGTGTACGTACCACGAGTGCAATAAAATTCTTCTCTGATTATTGCGTGTCTGCGGTAGTTTTTATGCATTTCCCCCTTATTTGAAGCTTATAAAGAAAAAAAAAAATTAAAAACCCCAAAACCGCACAGTTCAGCAGCGTCTTTAGATGCAAAAGGAGATGTCATGACGTCTCATCCACTTTGCTTGGACATTTAGTCCGTGTTCACATGTAGTGTAAATGCCGAGTTTTTCTGCTGATTTTTTTTGCACATAAATTCTGCTGTGTGTAAATGTCCAAGCAAAGTGGATGTGATTCCATGAAAAGATATCGCTGAACTCTGCGGTTTTGGTGCTTTTTTTCCCCCTCTACAGGTTTCTATATGGAACTTAATAAAATGCAGGAGAAAACTGCAGAATTCGAGCTTTTGAAATATATTGCAGCACTGACCGTCCCTGCACATTGCGGTCACAGGAGGCAGCAGCCGGGTCTGGAGCTAACACATGTCCCGGCTACTTAAGCAATTGTATATTCACTGCTCTCCACGCCCATAATCCCGCCACCTCTTTCCACTGAAGCCAATCCTGAGAGGTGGGCAGTATTATGGGCACAGTGATCACCGGCCGCTGGCTTTGTATATCTGCTGAGCGATGGTGTAGACCACCTGGAAATCAGTGGATCACCCACTGGGCCCCTGACAGCCTGTCCTCCAGCATACAGCACATATGCTGTATATTCCATTCATCAGAAGAAGGGAGAAATGCTGATCATTGCCTCCTCTGGAGCTATCCCCTGCACTCACTGCTCCGAAGCATCCGCCCACTGGCAGTAAGCCCTGCCCACCGGCACGGGGTTGCTGTGGAGTCTCAGGCCTGTGCAGGGAGTGCTACAGAAGTGAGAGACTTCTGGAGGAGACTGTCCTTCTCTCCTGCACTGCCATTGCTCTGTAATCGGCAGTAGTAGGAGGCTCCAGAGGAACACAATGCAACCTGATGTGAGTACTGGAGCTCCCTGAATGATGACTCTAGCCCCACTACCCTCTTATATCCACCTATTTGCCCTCACAGCTTCACTCTTTTGCCCCCCTTCCCTCTTCTATCCTCCAATTTACCTCTCACAGCTGCACTCTCCTGCCCCCCTCCCCCACAGCTGCACTCTCCTGCCCCCCTTCCCCACAGCTGCACTCTCCTGCCCCCCTCCCCCACAGCTACACTCTCCTGCCCCCCTCCCCCACAGCTACACTCTCCTGTCCCCCTCCCCCACAGCTGCACTCTCCTGCCCCCCTCCCCCACAGCTACACTCTCCTGCCCCCTCCCCCACTTCCATCTTCCTATTTACCTCGCACAGCTACACTCTTCTGCCCCCCTCCCCCACAGCTACACTCTCCTGCCCCCCTCCCCCACAGCTACACTCTCCTGCCCCCCTCCCCCACTTACATCTTCCTATTTACCTCTCACAGCTGCACTCTTCTGCCCCACCTCCCCTGTAACTGATGATATGCCTCACCACTCTCCTGTGATGGTGGCCGGGTCTCTTCATCTTCATGGTTTGCTGTCAGACATCCAGCTTTCTTATTTCTTTGTATATACAGTGTGTACAAAATGCTCACCTATACAGTATATAAAAATCCAGTGTATATGGCGGCATTTGTGTGAATGTGTACATGTGTGGCATTTTTAAAATTCAGATACTATTAAAGCAGAATACTAACATGGACAAAAAACTCTGAAAAATACCAAAACACATGTATCATTAAAAAAAAAAAAAAAAAAAATACACATTTTTACATGCAACAAGAATAAATCTATAATGTTACTTTTAGCACAAAGATAATGTACAGCTGAAAAAAAAAAAAAAGACGATGGATAGAGCTATATAGCAGGATGGGGGACAAAGATACAAGCATAGGATGGGAAAGCCGCTTTCCAATGTGCGGATATCCATCTCCTCAGCTCTCAGCTGATGCTGGGTCACCCACCCATGGTCTGCTATACATCTTTTTCTTAGCACTCAACCTTCCCATGCTTTGCTATACATCTTTCCTTCAGCACCCAGCTTTCCCATGCTTTGATATCAAGGGCAAGCTGGGTGCTGAGGGAAAGATGTATAGCAGAACTTGGAAAGCTGGATACTGAGGGAAAAAAATATTGAACCATGGGAAAGCGGGGTTCTGAGGGAATGAGCCAAGTGTCAGTGTAATCATCCTGTACCCCGAGCGGGGGCCCTGGTCCAAATTTTGTACAGGGGCCCATCGAACTCTGGTTACTCCACTGGAGAAAAGGTATAAAAAAAAATGTGGCAAAAATGGAATAATCAGAAAAGATTGTTATTTTGTAATTTGTTGCAGACACCTGCAGAAACTAAAACACTTGATTTATGCAACGTGTGAACACGCCCTTATAGGCACAAATAAGCAACATGTGTGAAGTGATCCTTCTATAAATATAAGAAAATTCTGGCTGCTATGACTTTTCATTCATAGTAAGCACTGCAAGGCATCTGCTGAATGACCCTTACTGCCAAATGGGTGTGGCTAGGGGCGTGATTAAAATTTGCAGCGGCGCGCTGTCCCTCTTTCAGTTCTTCAAAAGTTGGGAAGTATGCACACACACACACCATCCAAAGAGTAAGAAAAAAAATAAAAATAAAAAAAAAATTATATATATATATATATATATATATATATATATACATACACACACACATACATATATTATATATATATGTATATATATATATACACACTCACACACACACATATACATACATACATACATACATACACATACACACACTAGCTGTACTACCCGGCTTCGCCCGGGTTAATAACTGCTGTTAACAAAATAGAATGTATTAACAAAAATGTATTCTGCACACAAAAATCACAAGACAAATAGATAGAAATGTAATTATTAAAAGGCAAAAACTAAGCTAATAGAAGAATTTCACAACAGATATTTCAACACCACAGATATTCCACGCAGATGTAACTAATTTGGCCAAGTTATGTGCTTCGTCTGTCTCTTTCCAGGTCTGTCTCTTTCCAGGTCTGACTCTTTCCCGGGCTGTCTCTTTCCCGGGCTGTCTCTTTCCCGGGCTGTCTTTTTCCAGGTCTGTCTCTTTCCAGGTCTGTCTCTTTCCCCGTCTGTCTCTTTCCCCGTCTGTCTCTTTCCCCGTCTGTCTCTTTCCCGAGCTGTCTCTTTCCCGGTCTGTCTCTTTCCCGGGCTGTCTCTTTCCCGGTCTGCCTGTCTCTGTCTGTCTTTTTTTTTGTCTGTCTCTATTTCTCTGTCTCTTTCCCCGTCTGTCTCTATCAAGGTCTGTGTCTTTCCCCATCTATCTTTGTCTGTCTCTCTGGCTGTCTCCTCCTTCCCTGTCTGCCTGTCTTGGTCCCTGTCTGCATGTCTGTCTGTCTCTTTCCAGGTCTGTCTTCTTTCACCGTCTGTCTCTTTCACCCGTCTGTCTCTTTCACCGTCTGTCTCTTTCACCGTCTGTCTCTTAAGGCTACTTTACACACTGCGATATCGGTCCCGATATCGCTAGTGTGGGTACCCGCCCCCATCTGTTGCGCGACACAGGCAAATCGCTGCCCGTGCCGCACAACATCGCCCAGACCCGTCAAACGTACTTACCTGCCCGGCAACGTCGCTGTGACCGGCGAACCGCCTCCTTTCTAAGGGGGCGGTCCGTGCGGCGTCACAGCGACGTCACTGAGCAGCCGCCCAATAGAAGCGGAGGGGCGGAGATGAGCGGGACGTAACATCCCGCCCACCTCCTTATTTCCTCATAGCGGCCGGGAGGCAGGTAAGGAGAGCTTCCTCGTTCCTGCGGCGTCACACATAGCAATGTGTGCTGCCGCAGGAGCGACGAACTACATCGTTACTGCTGCAGTAACGATAATCGAGAATGGACCCCCATGTCACCGATGAGCGATTTTGCACGTTTTTGCAACAATGCAAAATCGCTCATCGGTGTCACACGCAGCAACATCGCTAATGCGGCCGGATGTGCATCACAAATTCCGTGACCCCAACGACTCCGCATTAGCGATGTCGCAGCGTGTAAAGCCCCCTTTACTCTCTGTCTCTCTGTCTGTCTGTCTCTATCCGTCTCCCCACCGACATCTTATTACCTCACATATAAGCTTCTTATACTATGAATGTCTTTTCTTCCTATAGCAACCAAACACAGCTCCTACTAATAACCTGTAGTTCCATGCTCCATTTACTTTAATGGAGGCATGTTTTTTGGAGAGTAACTGTAAAGTGCGGGGTTAAATTTTCCTGTCAAAACATAGTCTTCGGCGTTCCCTGGGTCACATGAGGTGTCTGTGCAAAATTTCGTGATTGTAAATGCGACAGTGGGGATACACTTTTTGTTTCACTTTTTCCCATTATGTAGATAGGGGCAAAATTGATTGGTAAACTGGAACGCGCGGGGTTAAAATTTTGCCTCACAACATAGCCTATGACGCTCTCGGGGTCCAGACTTGTGAGTGTGCAAAATTTTGTGGCTGTAGCTGCGACGGTGCAGATGCCAATCCCGGACATACACATGTGACGCCCTGGCTGGGCCAGGTAGTCTCAAATAGGCCCCTACACAACACATTCCCTCACAGGTAACAGCAGCCGACCTTTAAACCCTAGTCACCCCCCTCAGGGCTAGATGGACACACCAGGGGGCGGAACCAGGTGGTTGGAAGACGCCCACCGAGGAGTCTAGACAGCCTGGGGCGGGAAGGTAAACAGTGAAGTGTTAGAGTTCAAGTTGGAGAGGAGTGTGGGTTGGAGCTGTGCTCAGCTCCAGCAGAGGCGAATACCCCCAAATTGAACGGTGCCAGGGTAGGAGCCCTGGTGCCACTGGCTAGGAGGCAAACAGCGGTCTCCATCTGCAGGAGCCGGGAAGACGGCTCGGTGAAACCGAGGTGGACTGGGACAGGGTTGAAGCCCGCCGGTACCGACTCGGGGAACCGGCTCGGAAACTGGAGCACACAGGGGGGTACTCGGACCCTGAAGCCGGGACCAGAAGCGTCTGGAACCAGTTAATTAACCGATTATGGCCAGGACTAGAGGTCCTGTCCCACATAAAGTCCCTATTAGAAGACAACAGCCCACCGAGGAGGATAGAAGGCCACCGCCAGGGCTCAGAGATCCCATGGGCCAGCGTCTGCAGGCAAGGGCTCCTTAGGCCACATCCAGCCGAGAGCGGACTCCTGAAGTTGCAAGCACAGGCAGTCCACCGTTCTAAAAAGGTGCAGGAGAAAGATAGAGACCACCAGCCGGCTGGGGTAACCAGAACTCAGCCGGCTGCGGGCACCGACCACCATCACCTTGGTTTACCAGAGACTCGTGAGTTTCCTTAATAGTGAGTACACCAGCACCCTCTGCGGTCGCCCATCTCCCTGCACCAAAAGCCCCCAACGGGTCCCGGGCCACCATCCCTGCCCACAGAGGGGTTAACAACTTGCTGCATAACATCTCCCCTGAGTGCCCTGTAACTGCAGCGGTGGTGTCCAACCTCACCACACACAGTGGGTGGCGTCACAAACCTAGTACGGCTCAGCCCGTACATATACAGTCATATGAAAAAGTTTGGACACCCCTATTAATGGTAACCTTTTTTCTTTATAGCAATTTGGGGTTTTTGCTATATCAGTTTCATAGATCTAATAACTGATGGACTGAGTAATATTTCTGGATTGAAATGAGGTTTATTGTACTAACAGAGAATGTGCAATCCGCATTTAAACAAAATATGACCGGTGCAAAAGTATGGGCACCCTTATCAATTTCTTGATTTGAACACTCCTAACTACTTTTTACTGACTTACTAAAGCTCTAAATTGGTTTTGTAACCTCATTGAACTTTGAACTTCATAGGCAGGTGTATCCAATCATGAGAAAAGGTATTTAAGGTGGCCACTTGCAAGTTGTTCTCCTATTTGAATCTCCTATGAAGAGTGGCATCATGGGCTCCTCAAAACAACTCTCAAATGATCTGAAAACAAAGATTATTCAACATAGTTGTTCAGGAGAAGGATACAAAAAGTTGTCTCAGAGATTTAAACTGTCAGTTTCCACTGTGAGGAACATAGTAAGGAAATGGAAGAACACAGGTACAGTTCTTGTTAAGCCCAGAAGTGGCAGGCCAAGAAAAATATCAGAAAGGCAGAGAAGAAGAATAGTGAGAACAGTCAAGGACAATCCACAGACCACCTCTAAAGACCTGCAGCATCATCTTGCTGCAGATGGTGTCAATGTGCATCGGTCAACAATACAGCGCACATTGCACAAGGAGAAGCTATATGGGAGAGTGATGCGAAAGAAGCCGTTTCTGCAAGCATGCCACAAACAGAGTCGCCTGAGGTATGCAAAAGCACATTTGGACAAGCCAGTTATATTTTGGAAGAAGGTCCTGTGGACTGATGAAACAAAGATTGAGTTGTTTGGTCATACAAAAAGGCGTTATGCATGGAGGCAAAAAAACACGGCATTCCAAGAAAAGCACTTGCTACCCACAGTAAAATTTGGTGGAGGTTCCATCATGCTTTGGGGCTGTGTGGCCAATGCCGGCACCGGGAATCTTGTTAAAGTTGAGGGTCGCATGGATTCAACTCAGTATCAACAGATTCTTGACAATAATGTGCAAGAATCACTGACGAAGGTGAAGTTACGCAGGGGATGGATATTTCAGCAAAACAATGATCCAATACACCGCTCCAAATCTACTCAGGCATTCATGCAGAGGAACAATTACAATGTTCTGGAATGGCCATCCCAGTCCCCAGACCTGAATATCATTGAAAATCTGTGGGATGATACGAAGTTGCTGTCCATGCTCAGCGACCATCAAACTTAC